>NW_004949146.1:2556440-2574579 GCF_000317375.1 Microtus ochrogaster
AGGCTGGCCTCGAACTCACAGAGATCCGCCTGCCTCTGCCTCCTGAGTGCTGGGATTAAAGGCATGCGCCATCACCACCCGGCTCCTTACCTACCTTTTAAAAAGAATTCTTCCATAAAATAGAAAGGGAATGACCCCTACTAAGTTCATCCTACAAAGTCATTAACACACTGCAAAATCAGTAATGATGTGACCAATAAAAAACTACAAACCAAATTTCTTAATAAGTATAGAAACAAAACTCCCCAATAAAATTATTTTGTTGTGCCAGATGGTGGTGGTGCACACCTTTAATCCCCAGCACCCAGGTCAGGGGCAGGTGGATCTCTGAGTTTGAGGCCAGCCTGATCCACAGAACAAGTTCCAGGGCAGTTGGTGCTACACAGTGAAACCCTGTCTAGAAAAAAAAAATAATTTTAAAAATTAAAATGTGCACAGTAGACTTTTCACAAGGTGGACATGATCCAAGATAATTGCTCAGATGTATACCATTGTCCCTCAAGGCTTCCAGCGTCTGTGTTAAAAATCACATCTATTAAAAACAGATGTGGGCTGGATTGACGGTACAACGCTGGAGAGCACTGGCTGCTCCTACAGAGGACCTGGGTTGGATTCCAGGATTTCACATGGTGTCTCACAACCTTTTGTAACTCCAGTTCTAGGGGATCCAACGCCTCTTCTGGCTTCCGTGGGCACCTGTACACATGTGGTACATGTATGTAGACTCAGGCACACACAAATCCACCTAAATAACATTTTTAAATTGTGCTTTATTATATTGCCAAACAAGTCAATGCAACTCCTTTCAATATCATTGAAAGCATTTAAATGTATAACAATGTATCTAGATCCAGGCTTTTCTGCATTCCAAACTCATGGCACATAGACATTTAAGGTTAAGTTAAGCGTTGTGCTTTTGAACACCCTCGGGGCGAGGAAAGTAAGTAACTAATAGCCAAGTCCATTTAAAAACAATCCTAGAATTCAGGAGTCTGTGTAGTGTCTACAGGATCCCGCAGGAAAGCCTGAATCAAGGTGCTCTAGCCCTCTCGGGTCTGTAAGAGAACAGTTTAAAAGTGGCCTTGGGGCTGGACAGAGTTCCCGTTTGGCTCAGGTTTTAGGGCGATGAAATAAACGCAGCAGGTACTCCATTTAGGTAGATTTGACACATTACGCGCACCAGAGAGAGGCATTCAAAACAGCAGTAGCAGTGAAAAAGTGGCAGGCATCACTCTTAAGACCCCTGGCCTAGAACTTGCAGGCGCTCAGAGGCCCCCAGCCACCCACGCCCCCGTTCACCCGCACTGCGCCGTTAGCCGTCTAACTGACATCTTAGCTAACCAATGATCTCAGGGACTTCCGAAGAACCCGCCTCCAGGGATTGGGTGGTGCGAATAAACAAAATGACAAACATTTCCGCCAATAGTGAAGAGGGCTCGGGTGCTAAGGCTGTGTTAGCCAATAAGAAGAAGGAACAGTTTGGAAAGGACGTACCCGGCAGCCAACGCTCGTCGTCGCAACGGGATCGCGTGGCTTCCGTTCCGAGAGGGCGGGCCGGCATCCCAAACGGAAGGTGGTAGTCGCTGCCGGAGCTTGTTTGAAACTGGTGGTCGGGGCCGGCGGAGTGTGTGTGTAGCCGAGGACCCGCTGGAGGGCTAGGCCGTTCCTGAGCGCCCCTGCCCCGCCTCTTCTCGGACCCGCTGACCCAAGCCGGGCTCCCCGCCCGTTTCGTGCCCCAGCCCGCCGCCTCTCCGGCCGGCTCTGCGGCCCAGCCGCCACCATGTCCCTGCACGGCAAACGGAAGGAGATCTACAAATATGAAGCGCCCTGGACTGTCTACGCCATGAACTGGAGCGTGCGGCCCGACAAGCGCTTTCGCCTGGCGCTGGGGAGCTTCGTGGAGGAGTACAACAACAAGGTGGGTCGTGCCGGGGCTCAGCCTTGTGGCTGGCAGGGAATGCTCGAGGTGGGCGGCAGCCTCAGATCCCACAACTCTCCTGCGAACTTGCCTTTCCAGCAAGGGGGTGGTTCCTCTGTGGCCCTGATGTTGAGGGTGTCACACTCGTTGCCGTATTTCATTTTGACAGCCGGGGAAACTGAGGCACCGTGTTGTGACATGCCCGAGGCACATAATGTTTTTGCTAGTAATAGCAGGTTTCATACCGGAGTTTTAAGTCCCCCAAGCCACGTCCTCCGTGCCTCCCGTTTCCCCCACTTCTGCCGCAGCGTTTCTGTTGCTAGGCGGGGGGCGGGAGAGAGGCAGTGGAGGAAGATGCGGGCGCTTGGATTGGTGGTCGTGTATTCCTGGCCACGCGAGATTTCTGATAGGGCTATTTATTGCAAGATCTTCCCCATCTCAGGTGTTTCTCTTGGATACAGAGCCCTAATGCTAGGTTGTCATTGGTCACTGGTTTTACTTCCCGATGTTCACCAACACCCCCCCACCCTCCCCACTCCCCTACCCCCACCCCCCATCCCCGTCTATCCTTGGAAACCTTGGTCTATGGCATTATCCCGCCATTATTTCTGAATAGAGGAAGATGACATTTGACCTGTTCTTGTCGTGGTTCCTTTCACGTTGGTTTGCAGCGTTGCTGGACATCCGTCACTTCACCAAAACGCTGGTAGAGGAGAGAGCTTTTAAGCTGGTACTTCGGGATATAGTTTTGAAAGTGCTGAGAAGATTTTTCTTTCCCCAATCTCTTGACTTCATTCTTCTGTTGTAATTTAAGTTTTTTTTTTTTTTTAAAAAAAAAACCTGGCAGATATCAGAGCTACTGAAAGCTTTGGTCAGTGTTGTTTAAAGCCAGTACTCTGGCTTACACTGTGGACATCAGACTGGAGACAAGATGGGAGGAGTGGAAGACGTAGATAGTCTAGAATTTAGCTAGACCACCTTGCATCGACCAAATTTGCATTGCCTGGAGCGGAATTTATTCTTTCTAGCCCGCAGTGGTATAGGAAAGGGGTTCTGTGTTACATGTGAATATTCAGATGAAAACATTTGGACATTTTAAGTTTGTTTGTAGTATTTGAGGAGCACACGCGTTTCTCTGGGTGAGGGTCCCCATTTCTTTGGCGCCCTTTTTGAGGGATGGGTGAAAGGACTGACTTTCCTTGCCTGGACCCGCACACACACTCACAGTTTACAGTCCCAGGGAGCGAGCACCGCCCTTCCCTTTGCAAACAAGAACCTTGTTTCTTTTCTCTTCTCTGATGGCTTCTCCCACAGTGCTAGAAATCTGGCTGGCTTTCAGGGTCCGGGTGTGGGTAGTGTTAGTGAGGTTACGACCACTAGAACTGTTGTTTAAGGATTCGTGTAGGAAAGAAATGTAAAATATGTCCATTAAAGGACTGTAGTTTTTTTCCCCCCACAAACACACAAATTAATTTTTGTTTCCCTTTAAGCTCTTCTAGAGTCTTTTATCTAACAGAGGAGACATTGAGTACCTGCAGAGGCCAGAAGAGGGTGTCACAGTCCCTCAGAGCTGGAGTTACAGGCTGTTGTAAGCCACCCAGTGTGAGTGCTGGGAACCAAACTCCAACTCCTGCGTGAGCCGTGAGTGTTCTTATCTCTAGCACCTCATTTTAAAACTGGACGTGTCCAGTGCCTCCTAAGGAGCAAGTATCTAATCTAATCTACTCTAATCTAATGTAATCAACCCTCAAGCTGGGCCTGGTGCCTCTCACCTGTAATTCCAGCACTTGAAAGGTTGAGGTAGGAGGAGTTTTGTAAGTTTGAGGCTAGCCTGGGCTACATAGTGAGCTTCTAATCAATATGAGTTATAAAGTGAGACCTTGTCTCAAACAAAAATGCATCTTTCCTATTATCTGTGAACAATATATTACTCATATCTTATGGGATTATTATTTGAGATGCAGCCTCATGTAGCCCAGGCTTTGACCTCCTAATTCACCTGCCTCTGCCTCCCAAGTGCAGACATTACTTACACACACATACACACACACACACACACACACACACACACACACACCTACACACACCTACCTTGTGAGTTCTGTTTTTCTAAAAGAAAAGTGCCATATCTCCTTCCTTGTTTGTTACCACAGACTCCTTGAAGGTGGGAGATGAAAGAGGTATGACAGGGCATGGGACAGTATGATGGCAGCTGTCAGAATTAGTTTTTCCCAGCATTCCCGAAGTCTGTGAGGCAGAGCAGTAGGTTGTGGATATAAGGAAGGGTATCTGGCTGCAGGTGCCAAACTCAGAAGAGCTGCAGTTCTCTGAAACAAGATTTTGTTGGATAAAGAAAAAGAAAATCATCAGTCTTTTGGGACAAGAAGAGGGAGTGCAAGTTGGCAAGTACTTGGGAGCCTCTAGCCTGGGCTATAGAGTGAATTTAAAGCTAGCCTGGTCAACTTAATGAGAACCTGTCTTTAAAAGGTAAAAAAAGACCTGAGGATGTAGTTAAGTGGGTAGAGTTCTTGACTAGTATGTATGATGCCCTGGTTCAACCTCCTGTGCTAGAAAAGAAAAGGAAGGAAGGAACGAAGGAAGGAACGAAGGAAGGAAGGAAGGAAAGATTACATTGAAAAAGAATAGAATAGATGTGGAAGAAGAGGCCTATGTATAGGCATCATTGGAGAAGATCTCCCACCAAAAAATGAGACAAAAAACTCCTCCGATTTGTAGTTAAAGAACTGAGGGAAAGAGTTGACACGTTGAGTTCGGTGTGGGGTGGAACTCCACGTGTTGACCAGGCAGCTTTGAACTCAGAGAGCCACTGCCTGTGCCTCCCAGCTGCTGTGCTTAAAGGTGTGCGCCACTATGTCTGGTTAATTTTTCACTTTTTGTACAAGTTTCATGTGGCTTAGACTAGCCTTGAATGTCTCATCCTCCTGCCTCTACCTCCCAATACTGGGATCACTACTATTCCCAGCATTCCCCTCACCCCCCTTTCTTTTGATGAGGTCTTAGCTGTAGTTCAGTCTTTAAACTCTATCCTTCTGCATTAGCCTAACCCTCAGCCCATCCCCAGGGCCGGGACTATAGGCATGGTCTGTTCCACCAGCCAGAAGCTCTCCTTCTGAGCTGGCGGTGGTGGTGCACACCTTCAATCCCAGCACTCGGGAGGCAGAGGCAGGCCGATCTCTGTGAGTTCAAGGCCAGCCTGGTCTACAGAGCTAGTTCCAGGACAGGCTCCAAAACCACAGAGAAACCCTGTCTCAGGGGGGGTGGGGGGACAAAACAAAGAACAGAAGCAACCCTTTTGAAGATGGCAGTTGAAAGTGTGAGACTAGTGAGGTGGCTAAGTTGGTAAAGTGCTTTCTGCTCCAGCGTGGAGACTTGAGTTCAGATCCTCCAAAAGCCACAAAGCCCAACAGAAACAGGATCCTTGAGACTTGTTGTCCAGCAGTTGAGTCAAATTGGTGAGCTCCAAGTTTAGTAAAATACCCTGTCTCAAAACCTAAGAAGGAGATGACACGTGTGCACACGTACACGAATGTGCTAGAGCGAGTACACTTCTAGGAATCTATCCCAGTGAAAACACACACACACACACACAGAATTAAACAAGGATATTCATTGTGTGCTGTTTATGGTAGCAAAACAATGGACCAAAATAAATGAGCAGTCAAATGAATTGTGGTGTGCTTAGTGCAGTCTGCCTAGAAGAAGAGGTGGGGCTATTTGTGGTTGGCCTGAGAAGACACTCAAAGCAAGGTGTGGGATAAATCATGTGGGACACGTCTGTGTTTGGGGGTTTTTATTTTTTTGTTATATATTTTAAAAAACCTACCACACACACGCTCAACACACACAAAAAATGCATGGAAAATAATTTGGAAAGATACGTATAACCAGTCATTGTAGAGCATAGCAAGAACTTGGCAACATTAGTCAGTACAAGAAGTTTGGCACTAGAAAGTTCTTGCAGTGGCTTGGCTATCGGCTCTCCTAAACTCTAAGGGGCTTTTTTTCCCCATAGAAACTGTGTCCATGCATTGGACGCCAGAGGTTATTGACAAGTATCTTTCCTGGTTGCTCTTCATCTTATTTTGGGGGCAGAATCATGAACCTGGAGCTTGGACTCTGCTAACCTGTCCGACCAACAAGCCCTAGGGATCCTCCTACCTCTATCTCCCCAAAGCTGAGATTCCAGGTGTGCCCACAGCAGACTTTTAACATGGGAATTACTCTCAGGTTCTCATGCTTGTGAGACAAGCATTAGCATTTTACTGGCTGAACCGTGTCTTCTGCCCACAGAATCTTACCCTAAAGCATGTGAAGCTAGTTTGCTTCAATTCTGTCCTCACAGAGAGTGTCACTACTTTTAGTATCTTATTAGTGTGATTTAAGGTTCTTTAATCTCAAGAAACAGGAATCTACCCAGGATAGTTTTTATGAGTGGAAGCTGGAGAGATGGCTCAGTGCTTAAAAACGCTGTCTGGCCGGGTGGTGGTGGCGCACGCCTTTAATCCCAGCACTCGGGAGGCAGAGGCAGGCGGATCTCTGTGAGTTCGAGACCAGCCTGGTCTACAGAGCTAGTTCCGGGACAGCCTCCAAAGCCACAGAGAAACCCTGTCTCGAAAAAAAAAAAAAAAAAAAAAAAAAAACAAAAAAAACGCTGTCTGCTCTTTTAGAGGTCCTGGGTTCAATTCCCAGCACTCACATGGCAGCTCACAACCATCTGTAACTTTGGTGTCAGGGGATCTGATATCCTTTTCTGGCCTCCTCATGCACCGTTTGTGAAAATGGCACACAGACATGGATGCAGACCAAACATCCATGCACATAAGATTAAGGGAGAGAAAAGGATGGTTTAGGGTAACAGGAGAGTTGGAGATCTGGAAGGATGAATCTCTGGCCTCTGCCAGGCAAATCAGGAAGTGGAAAGCTGCTCTCACACCCTGCCCTTCACAAAGCAAGGCTCATGTCCTGCACCCTCTCCAGTCTACTCATGTGCCAGCTTTTCCTGCATCTCCATGCAGTGTGGGTGTGGCCTTTCCCATTTTCCCTTCCAAACGAAGAACTGAGACTAAGTAGGATTAAGGTCTCAAGTTCCCAGACGTGGATTTGGTTGATGTGGCAGAGCTAATACAGTGATCCCAACCATGGCTGTACTTGGACCACTGGGTGCTCCAGCAGATAGATACCTGTGTGTGTCTTTACCACAGATTCGCATCCCCTCCTCTGGATGCTGCCTAGGCACTGGGTACTTTTAAAGTTCTCAGGAATTGAAATATAGACCACAGTTACAAACGGCTGAACTAAGGAGAGAATGAAATCAAGCTGAGGTCATGGGTGCTTACAAAATGGGAGTCCTAGGCAGGTAGATTAATAATAATAATAATAATAATTTCCAACCGAGTCACTATTTGGGGCCTTCATCTTTCCAGTTGTCTATGTATGTACTATCCTAGTATAAACTGAAACTTTTCTTTAAAATTTAGGCCTAGGGATGTAGCTCGATGGCAGAACACTTTTTATTGGGATTTGGGGTACCAGAAATAATGACAACAGTATCCAATGGGAATATTAGAAATAGGCACAAGAAAGCCAAATTAGGAAACAGTAGCAGGCTGTACAAGAAGAAAAACACAAGCCAGGTCTTTAAGATATCTACTAAGTGAGACTACACAAAACAGTAGTGTCAGTGTCTCGTGCCCCTGGGATTAGCTGTCAGATGCCTGGTATTGGTAAGTACTGAAAGATCAGGGCCAGGAAAACTGTCAGTGGTTTGTGGAGGAAGTAAGATAAAATCTTGGAGCTCACCCATTGGGAAAGACAGTAGATACATAATTATTAAGGCCGGTATGAACGTCTCGACTTGACAGGTTGGGAGCAGGATTAGCAATAGTAAGAGACCTGGCCAAGGGTTGGTGAGTAGTAAGTAGAGTCCTGGAAGCCTGACACTGCTGATGTGTTAGTATTGGGCAGGGTTGGGTTGGTGGAAAGTGTGTGGACACAACTAACAAACATGGGAAGATGTATAAGGAAAGGGGGAAGGTGGACAGTGGTGATTAGAGAAGGAAGATGGGAGGTGAGGTGGGTGAGCATTGGGTGGCAGAAGGCCTTGAATGTTAGGTGGAGAGGACTTCAAATGGAAAATGTTCACAGAATCTGATATTTGAGGTTTGGGGAAAATGTCTCATGGTTTGAATGACAATTTTTGAAAGTTAGTGTAGACCTCCTTTTTTCCTGTTTCACTTTTTAAATGAATTATTTATTATGTATACAGTCTCTGCCTTCAGGCCAGAAGAGGGCACCAGACCTCATTACAGATGGTTGTGAGCCACCATGTGGTTGCTGGGAATTGAACTCAGGACCTCTGGAAGAGCAGCCAGTGCTCTTAGCCTCTGAGCCATCTCTCCAGCCCTCCAGTTTCACTTTAAGGTGTTAACTGCCTAGCCATGTTCTCCACCTACAGCTGGGAGGAAGACTACTTGGATGCTCAGGGTGTGTCTTCACCCATCCAGACTGAATCCTGGATATCGAGACCAGGATTTGCTATCAGGGATTGTCAGTGCATTGCCCTTGGAGTCACTCTTAGTGCTCTGGAGTGTTTCAGAGCACAGGGTCGTCTCCTTCCACACCCATCCTCCTTATCTCCCTACACGTTTATAGACCTTGCATGCCTATGCCTAATTTCTAAAGATCTGTTGATGACGAAGTTTGGCTCAGTGGTTAAGAGCATTGATTGTTCTTCCAAAGGTCCTGAGTTCAATTCCTGGCAACCACATGGTGGCTCGCAACCATCTGTAATGAGGTCTGGTGCCCTCTTCTGGACTGAAGGCAGACACATAGAAAGAATATTGTATACATAATAAATAAATATTTAAAAAAAAAAAGAAAAAGAAAAATCCTTACAAATGTACAAAAACCACTGATAACTATTGTACCAAAGTTAGAGGTCTAAGATTAATATACAAAATAAACTATTTCTATATAATAGCAATGAGCGGTTGAAATGGAATTTTGAAACCATGCTAGGTTATATAGGAAAAATGCATTTAAAGCCCTGAAAAATATATTTACAGTATCATAGAGTTCGATAGAGATAAAGATAACGAGAGGGTTGAAGATCTGTACAGCAAAACTTTAAGTCATTCCTGGACAACTAAAGGTGACCTAAATAAATAGACTCAAACTGACCCATAGATTCAAGACAATTGCAGTTAGAACTTCATTAGCTTTTTGTACATTTTAGAGTACTGCTCTTTAAAGTTGATATGGAAAGACAATCGGCATAGAACAGAAATTTTATCAAAAGTAGTCAGAGAATTAAAAGTCAAGGAGAAAACAACTCAGCCTGATAAAAAGCAGAGCAAATTCTCGCAAGATGGAGACAACATGAAGCTCTGCCTCAAAAACCTTCTTAAGTAGAGTGAAAATACTTTTTACAACAATGTTCGCAAAATGTGTCACTAATTTGTTAAAATCCATAGGATGGAGCTGGGCATAGTGGCACACACCTTTAATCCAAGCACTCAGGAGGCCGAGGCAGGAGAATGTCTGTGAGTTTGAGGTCAGCCTGGTCTGTGTAGGAAGACCTTGGTTCAAGCCAAAAGGGAATCGGGAATGCAGCTCAGTTGGTAGAGTACTAGCCTAGCGTACGTGAAGCCCTGGTTCATTCCCCAGCACTTCATTAAGCAGGCTGTGATTGTACATCCCTGTAATCTCAGCACTTGGGAGGAGAGACAGGAAGGTCCGATTGTCTCAGAGAGTAGGTAGGCGGGTGAGTTTAGCTCAGAATTTAAGAAGCAGAAAGCCTGTATTCAGATTGTCTTTTTCTAGCTTTATAGCGTTGGCTATACTGAACCCTGCGATTCTTGAGTTCTCATTTGTGTTGGGATCATCAGTCGAGGGGCTTCTCACTATAATTACTTGGCTGTACCCTTCAGTGCTCAGACCTGCGCCACTGACCAGGAACCTGATGTATTCGGTGCTGCTGGAGAAAAGCAAATGCTCATGTGTTTGAATTTTGGTGTGTTGCAGGTTCAGCTTGTTGGTTTAGATGAAGAGAGTTCGGAGTTTATTTGCCGAAACACCTTTGACCACCCATACCCCACCACAAAGCTCATGTGGATTCCTGACACGAAAGGCGTCTATCCAGACCTGCTGGCGACGAGTGGTGACTATCTCCGTGTGTGGAGGGTAAGCAGGGGCTTCCTTAGCAGACAGCTGCCGCGTGTCCTGAAGAGCTGACAGGTAGTATCCTTGCAGCATGGAGGTGACAGCGCGTGCATCTGGGCCAGTCTGGTTTTAGCTCAGGTTTTCTAGGAAATCTAGCCCAGGTGCCACAGAATCTTACTACTGGCCTCAGTCAGCCTTGAAACTTGAGGCTCAGTTAACCTGGTGTGATGGGGACAGTCTTCTGTGAGGCAGAGAACAATTGGGACCTTGTACTCCACTGATCCCAGGCTGTTGATTCTGTGCTGTGGGGGTGGGTGGGGGTCTTCCCTTTTCAGCTGAGCTCAGCACAGGGGTTTCCTTGTACATGGGTGCAGAGCTAGAGAGTAAAGCTGGGAGAAGGGCAGGTTTGAAAGATACCAATTCAGAAGTTCCTCTGGGTTTTATTTAGCCTTTGTTATAAAAAATATTTTCTCCCTTTATCCTAGATTTCCTAAGCAGGACCTTGGGTGGGCGGGGGAGGTGTATAGACAGGTGAATATCTTAAATTGTTGTCCCTTCAGGTTGGTGAAACAGAGACCAGGCTGGAGTGCTTGCTAAACAATAACAAGAACTCAGACTTCTGTGCTCCCCTGACCTCCTTTGACTGGAACGAGGTGGATCCTTATCTTTTAGGTGAGGGCTTTGAAATCAATTTGAAGCAAAGGAAGATATACATTTCCTCAGATTCGGGCTGGGTCTGTTTTTGTAGAGGTGGGGGTTGAGGTGCACACCTCATCCTAGAACAACCAGTGAATGAAATGGGCTAAATATGGAATGTAATTATTAATTTCTCTCTCTCTCTTTTTTTTTTTGTTTTGGGATTTTTTTTTTGGTGGGGGGGTGGGGTTTGAAACAGTTTCTCTGAAGCTTTGGTGCCTATCCTGGAACTCTCTGTAGACCAGGCTGGCTTCAAATTCAGAGATCTGCCTGCCTTTCCTCCCCATTGCTGAGATTAAAGGCATGTACTATAGTTATTAATTTCTTATGGGGAAGTCAGCTTTTCACTGTGTGTACATCACATCTCTCCAGCTAAAATTCACAGTCCACACCTATAATACCAACACTTGTGGCGTGCAGGCTGGGGGATCTTGAGTTCAAGCTCAGCCTAAACTATATCAGGGTATTCTGTCTCAAGAAATTCTCCTCCCCACCCTACAAGAAACACGTCAGTGCTCAGGAAGTGCTGTGCTGACTGTCCCCTGGGCCAAGCAGAGAAGAGGGGTCTGTTTGGAACCCCACCTCATCAGTGCCGGCTTGCTCTGGTATCTGCAGGTACCTCAAGCATTGACACAACCTGCACCATCTGGGGATTGGAGACCGGGCAGGTACTAGGACGAGTGAATCTCGTATCTGGCCATGTGAAGACCCAGCTAATTGCCCATGACAAAGAGGTAATGATATTTTTCTCTCTCCTTTTTTTCAGGTGCTTTCTGTATCTGCAGGTAGAGGTCATCCTGTTCTCTCACTGGTTTGCGGGTTATGTATGTGGGCGTGTGTCTTGTCCAAGTTGAAAATTAATGTGTTAAAACAGAACAACACTTACAATTTAACCTTTTAAAATGTATCATTTATTATGACTATTATGAGAGAGAGAGAGTGTGCCTGTGCCGGTACATGGATACCACCGTGCTTGTGTAGAGGTCAGAGAACAGCTCTGGGGAGTCGGTTTGCCCCCTTCCATTGTGGGTTCTAAGGACTGAGCTCAGGTTTGCAGAGCAGTACTGTTAGCCTGTGGCTGAGCCACCCCACCAGCCCAAATGCTTCATTAAATGGCACTAATAACTTAACCTGCAGTCTGTCATTTTCCTTTCATACTAGAGGTTGCTGGAGGTATTTTTTTTTAATTGATTTTTGGGAATCTAACATGACCTTGATCACGCTCACCTCCTAGTTTCCCCATGTCCACCCCATCCCCTGCCTCAAAAAGAAAAAAAGCAAATTCATTTTGTGTTATCCATGTATTCACTGGAGTACAGTTAAATTCCTAGTGGCCAGCCCCCCAACAGAGGATGAGCCTTCTTCTCCCTGAATCCTCCACCAAAAGCATCAGCTGAGGAGAGCCTTGTGGTGGTTTAGCAGGTGGAGCTAGCTCTTCCATACTCACACCACCACCCACATCACAGCAGTGCTATGGGCTGGTGGGGGCAGGGCCAGCTCTCCCATGAGGTCTGGAGACAGAGGTTGCTATTTTTTAATAAAGTCTCCTATAGATATCCTAGAAGCCGATGTGTTAAAGAGTAATTTCAGGGTAACCCTTCTCTCTAAATATAATATCTTCTTGGAGATGGGGAAACAGGAAGGGGAGGAGTTCATGACAGGCAATCCTTATTAGCTATTTTTCTCTAAAACAATTCTGTGTACTCTGGTATGTTTACTGGTCTTTTTACTTTCAGTAAAATTTTAAGGCAAATATGGCTTATTGATGTTTCTTCTGTGTTTACTGGAAAAGCTGAGGGGGGTATCCTCTGGTGATTTGTGGGGGGAGCAGGCATAACTGCTCCCACAGAGCCTGGGTCCTTATCTTGTGTCGTTGTCTGCCCCTTTACCTGCACAGTGAGTGGTACCAGTATTTCTTACACAGAAAAAAAGATACCTTAAGGTCAGCAGAGTATCATGTTACGTCAGATTGCTCATTCTGAGGGGTTGATCTTCGGTGTTGCACTCCTGAGAGTAAGATCTGTAGGAAAACACTGGGACTTAACTCCTGCTAAGCTAAGAGTGTTCTGCAGAGATAAACTAAAGGAGCTTGTGGAAATGTTACGTAGAAAGGCCTTTGTTCTCTGCTAGACCCAACCCAAGGTGGGAACTACTCAAAGTGTCTGGGAATATAGCTTGGTGATGGAGTGCTTGCCCAGCATCCATGAGACCCTAGGTTCAGCCCGTTATGGAGGAAAGGGGTCTTGCAAGGGTGAGCCTGAGTGATTTAGAACAAGAGAAGGCTAATACAGTGAGGGACTGAGAGGACAGTGACAGGAGGTGCAAGCCATGGCTCCCAGAGCCTGGGTTTACCTGGCCAAGATGCTTCTGAACAGAGAGAGGAAGGATAAGTACTCAGCTGCTTCTTGTGTTGCAGCATCCAACTTCCCACCTCTGATTCCTTTGGCTGAACCATCTAGAAGCAGCCAGTAAAGCTGGGACTCCACCAGACCTGGCCTGTAGGAAGCAGTCTCATGCAGCACAGAGAAGAGCAGGAGGGCTGGAGAAATAGAGTAGATGACACACTGGAAAGAGGAGCCCGTGATGGCAACTCTGAGTTACCACCTTCCCTCTTTCCTGATGAGCCATGCAGGTGGGGCTGAGGAGCAGTTACTTACGTGGAGAGAGCTTTTTGCTCTGAGTCACACTGATGGGGGATTACCCAGAACCAACAGGAGAGCAGATGCCAAACACAAAACACACTTTTTAGTATGTTTTAGTAGTAATGATAGCTGACATTGATATGGAGAAATAAATAGAATTTCTCACTAAAAAAATATTGGGTCCCAAGGCTGGAGAGATGGCTCAGCAGTTAAAAGCACTGACTGTTCTTCCAGAGGACCTGAGTTCAATTCCCAGCAACCATCAATTCACAACCATCTGTAATGAAGTCTGGCGCCCTCTTCTGGCCTGCAGGCATACATGTAGAGCGAAACTGTAAACATAATAAATAAATGTCTTTTTTTTTTTTAGTGTTAATTGATTTCTCTATTTTCTATAAATGAGTCTTTAAAAAAGAAAAATATTGGGTCTGGGGCTGGAGAGATGGCTCAGCAGTTAAGAGTATTGACTGCTCTTTCTTTCTTTCTTTCTTTCTTTCTTTCTTTCTTTCTTTCTTTCTTTCTTTCTTTCTTATGTATACAATGCTCTGTCTGTGTATATGCCTGCAGGCCAGGAGAGGGCACCAGACCTCATTACAGATGGTTGTGAGCCACAATGTGGTTGCTGGGAATTGAACTCAGGACCTTTGGAAGAGCAGGCAATGCTCTTAACCTCTGAGCCATCTCTCCAGCCCCCTTGACTGCTCTTCTATAGAGATCCTAGAATCAATTCCAGCACCCACATGGCAGCTCATAACCATCTGTAACTCTAGTTCCAGAGGAATCCTATGCCCTCTGCAGGCACCAGCTACTCATGTAGTGTACATACATACAAGCAGCCAAAACACTCATACAGATAAAATAAAAAGCTTTCTTTAAAAATGTAGGTCCTCTAGACACTCTGGGTACTGAGGGACAAACACAGCTAATAGATGCCCATCTGTTTTGTTCAACGTGCTAAGCCCCCCTTTCTCTAACGGTGAAGAAAGGTTTCTCTGAGGTAAAGAAAGGGTGGTTCTAAAGGGTGAGATGCAGTGGTGCCTGTGACGCAGGCCTGCATGCCTGTCAGCTGAGTGGGTAGATGCAGGGGTGGGAGGATCGAGAGTTCTGGGTTATCTACTACATAGCAGGTTTAATGCTAACCTGGGCTACATAAGACCCTGTCTTAAAACAACAGGAAAAGAATGATTAAAAGGGGACCCTGGGTGCCTATAATTCTAGCACGTAGTAGGTAAAAGTGAAACAATCTAAAGTTTGGTACCAGCCTGGGCTGCATAGCAAGACCCTATCTTCTTAGGTCTGACACACCAGACAGACAAAGGCTTTGTCTAGTGCTATGCACTACATAAGGACATATATACCACCTACCACGTAGCAAGTTTGAGGCCAACTTGGGCCACAGGTGGGCCACATGAGATTTTTTTTTCTTCCTTCCTTCCTCCCTCCCTGTCTCCTTCTCTCCCTTCTTTCCTTCCTCTTAACTGGATATACAGACTAGCTTTAATAAAATTACAGCGTATTGAGGCACAATTTTAAGCCAGTAATCAGAAGGCAGACACTATGAGTTTAAGACCAACTTGGTCTATACAGTGAGACCTTGTCTCAAAAATAAATAAATAAACATAAATAAATGTTCACTTTAGGGCTGGGACTATAACAGTAGTAGAACAGTTGGTTACCATGGTGATAAGTAATAAATAAAATGTGTCCAGGGGTCTTTATGTAAGGTACAGTGTCAGATATTTCTTCTAAGAAAATATGAAGTATCATTGCTGCTTAAAAAGAGGGCTCTAGGGGCTGGAGAGATGGCTCAGCGGTTAAGAGCATTGCCTGCTCTTCCAAAGGTCCTGAGTTCAATTCCCAGCAACCACATGGTGGCTCACAACCATCTGTAAAGAGGTCTGGTGCCTTCTTCTGGCCTGCAGACATGCACACAGACAGAATATTGTATACATAATAAATAAATATTTTTTAAAAAAGAGCACTCTAAAAGGGACATATGTGAGTTGTCCTAGGAAGGGGAAATTGGGGATGGAGGGGGGATGAGAACATAAGGGAGCAGGATGGTTGAATTAGGGAAGGGATAGAGAGGGGGAGCAATGAAAGATATCTTTATAAAGGGAGCCATTATGGGGTTAGGGAGAAACCTTGTTTTAGAGAAATTCCCAGGAATCTTCAAGGAGGACCCTAGTTAAGACTCCTAGCAAAAGTGGAGCGGGTGCCTGAACCAGCCTTTTCCTGTAATCAGACTGGTGACTACCCTAATTGTCATCATAGAACCTACATCTGGTAACTAATGGAAGCAGAGGCAGAGATCCACAGCCAAGCTCAAATTATTTTGTTTGGAATTGGATTCAGTCCCAGCGGCTGCTTACACCAGTGGGGATGTTCCCTTCTGAGACCATGCTGGAGCGCTTGCATTCCCCTGGAGGGTGTAAGGCACCTGCTACTGCTACTGCAAATTGTTCCTCAAAAATCAAAGAGTTCATCATTTAGGAATCAGATCAAGGCTTCACACTGGTTTTCCACTTCTGAACGTCACACTTAAATTCCCAATTATGTATTTCCATTTAGCAAAGACACAATAGAAAATAATTGCATCTTTGCAAAAGGAAAAAGAACTCAGTTCTTCATGAGTCTTTTTCTTTCTTGCCTTTTATTTATTTATTTATTATTTTGGTATCTTAAATGTTGATCACAAAAAAACTTCTGGTTTCTCTTCCTTATGGACTTGCATTGCTGAGTATGTTATTGCTTTGACTTCTGTTCCCTGAGGGTGCTTAGACAAAAAAGTCTTCTCCCAACCCAATTGACTGTAACTTGAAGGTTTTTTTTTTTTTTTTTTTTTTTTTTTTTTTTTTTTTTTTTTGGTTTTTGTAGACCAGGCTGGCCTCGAACTCACAGAGATCCGCCTGCCTCTGCCTCCCGAGTGCTGGGATTAAAGGCGTGCGCCACCACCACCCGGCACTTGAAGATTTTTTGATCAGTATTAAGTATTTTCACTTCCCAGGTATGACGTATTCATCAGCACTGAGTTGTAAAGCCAGTCGTCCAGAAAGGGAAAGGTTAGAGTCTGCAACTCATCTTCCTTGAGTTTCTACTTCTACTGTTTGGAGGGGTCCACGGTCCCTGTATCTGTCATGTAACTGTGGCCATGGCACACTGTTCAAATGCTTTTTCCAGAGCAGATCCTCATGCATGTAACTGGACAGCAGTCATGTGATCCAGACATGCATGCTTCGATTGAGTGGAGGGTACCCATCTTTGATTGCCTTCTGTTCCTCCATCAAACTGTAATCTCTGACATCCTCCTCTTCTTGAGCCATGATTGAAGATTTTTTATTTTATTTTTATTGAAGACTTTTTATTTTATTTTTCAAGATTTATTTATTTTTATGTGTATGGATGTTTTGCCTACATGTATGTCCTTGCACCACATGTGTGCCCAGTAAAAGGAGGCCGAGAGGGAGTGTCCGATCCTCTGGATCTGTAGCTGGATCTCTCTTAGCTGAACCTGGGTCTTCTGCAAGAGCAACAAATACTCTTAACTACCAAGCCATCTCTCTAGCTCCCAGATACCCTTTTAAAAAACACAAAAACAAAAGTTGTGATTACCTTTTTCTTACAAATGGGTCTCAGGTCTAGGTTTTATAGCAGAACCAGCTTGAAAGAACCACGAGGTAGTTTGTCGTGAACCTGCATCTGATAAGTGAAACCCCTAGAGCCCAGAAAATACCTGCCTTACTCTTGGAACAGAGTCCTTGTTCAGACTTGGTATTCTTTGCCAGTCAGTAAGTTTGTAGTTTTTGTTTTATCACAGGGTTTGGAGAGGAAGAATCGAAGCCAGGCATGGGAAGAAGTCTACCAGGACCTGTGGTCAAATGATCTTTATTCTCTGAGAAGTCACTGACTTACCTACTTTGTGTCATGAGTTGGGTTCCGATGAACTGGAGGTGATAGGTTTCCACTGTGTGGGAAAATGGCTGATGTAAACCTGACGCTTCTTACCAACAGGTCTATGATATTGCATTCAGCCGAGCCGGAGGTGGCAGGGACATGTTTGCCTCTGTGGGTGCGGATGGCTCTGTGAGGATGTTTGACCTCCGCCATCTGGAACACAGCACCATCATTTACGAAGACCCACAGCATCACCCACTGCTCCGCCTCTGCTGGAATAAGCAGGACCCTAACTACCTTGCCACCATGGCCATGGATGGAATGGAGGTAAGCCCTATAAGCCCTGTCCGTTGGCTCCGGTCTGCTTAGTGTTTTTACAAGAGGAGCTCTCAGGTGATGGCAGTTTTGTACTCAGTAGGTCTTTGGAAATACCTGGAGACGTTTTTGGTTGTCAGACGTTAAGGAGGAAGCATAGAACGTTCCTGGCATCAAGTGTATAACATCAGGGAAGCTGCTCATCACCCTGCAGTGTGGACAGACAGTCCCCAGCAGTCTCAGTCTCCTCAGAATGCCAACAAGAACTGGGTTCAGCTTCTCCCTGCTTCTTTGATAAAACAGAGTTTCTGTAGCTCAAGCTAGCTTGGAACTTACTGTGTATCTGAGGCTAGCCAAAAACTCACTGCAATTGTACTGCTTTTGTGTTAAGAATTTCTGATACAGGGCTGGAGAGATGGCTCAGTGGTTAAGAGCATTGCCTGCTCTTCCAAAGGTCCTGAGTTCAATTCCCAGCAACCACATGGTGGCTCAC
>NW_004949146.1:2575856-2586431 GCF_000317375.1 Microtus ochrogaster
TTGAGACAGGGTTTCTCTGTGGCTTTGGAGCCTGTCCTGGAACTAGCTCTGTAGACCAGGCTGGTCTCGAACTCATAGAGATCCGCCTGCCTCTGCCTCCTGAGTGCTGGGATTAAAGGCGTGCGCCACCATCGCCCGGCTTGGCTTTTTTTTTTGAGACAGGGTTTCTCTGTGTGATAGTCCTAGCTGTCCTGGAACTCACTTTGTAGACCAGGCTGTTCTCGAAGTCACAGAGATCTCCTGCCTCTGCCTCTTGAGTGCTGGGATTAAAGGTGTGCACCACCACCATATTTTCTTACAGGCACTTAACCAGGGTGTTTATGGATCGTGCAAACTCGTGATGCCTATTCCAACTTCCCCTTCTCCATTAATCTAAAGGCCCAGTGTGTCTCTCACTACATATGTGTGTTCACTGTTTTCTTTATTCCTCCATCCTCAGGAAATCCTGTCTTTAATAGTCTTCAAACCCAAAATGAAGATTATGCTTAAAATTTGTGTGTGTGATAGTGTTGTTCGTTTGTTTTTCCTGCCACACTCTGCAGTTATTGGTTCTTTTTCTTGTATTTCTGCAGGTGGTAATTCTGGATGTTCGAGTTCCCTGCACACCTGTTGCCAGGCTAAACAACCACCGAGCATGTGTCAATGGCATTGCTTGGGCCCCGCATTCATCCTGCCACATCTGCACTGCAGGTAACCGTGATGGGAGGAAGTATTCAGCTGGTCTCAGAGCATCTTTCATTGACTAATGACTGTATCAGATACAGACCTGTGTGTATACTCCTATAGGGAAATATGTACTGGTCCCCAACCAATCTGTGTTCTTACAAAGAAACACCCACCAGGCTTTAACAGGGTCTTTGGCACTACCAGGAATCATCTCCCGTGAGTCTTTCTTCTTCACATAGCCATACCTAGTCAGTAGTTTGACTTAGAGTTCTCACTTCACTATTTTTTTCTCAAAGCAGATGCCTCTCAAAAATACATTATTAAGCTGGGCGGTGGTGGCGCACGCCTTTAATCCCAGCACTCGGGAGGCAGAGGCAGGCGGATCTCTTGTTCGAGACCAGCCTGGTCTACAAGAGCTAGTTCCAGGACAGGCTCCAAAACCACAGAGAAACCCTGTCTCGAAAAACCAAAAAAAAAAAAAACAAAAACATTATTAAGTGTTTTTATTCTAGAAATAATGCAAGTCTGTTATTAAAATGAAAATAATACAAAGCTGTGATAAGTTTGCTATTTCTTTTTTCTTTTTCTTTTCCTTTCTTTTTTTTTTTTTCTTCAAGACAGGGTTTTTCTATAGCTTTGGATCCTGCCCTGGAACTAGCTCTGTAGACCAGGCTGGCCTCACTCACAGAGATCCCCCTACCTCTGCCTCCCAAGTGTTGGGATTAAAGACATGAGCCATGACCACCCAGTTTGAATACAAGTTTTAATAAAGATTTAATTGAGACCATTAGAAAACAGTGAGAGGAAGCTCCAAGGATAGTAGTGACTGATCTTTGTGGGCTTTAAGAGAGAACACTGCTTGGGGAAATTTTTTTAAATTATTTTGTCACTGTTTGTTTTAAGGTTTTGTTTTATTTTATTTATTTATTTATTTTGGTGAGATGGGCTCTCACTGTGTAGTGTTGTCTGCATGGAACTTGCTGTATTGGTCAGGCTGAGCTCCAGCTTGCAGTGGTCCACTTGCCTCTTCCTCAAGTGGCAGGATTATAATCATGTGCCACCCTACCTAGCAAAACACAAAAGTTTGCAATGGTTCATCAGGTTTTTTTGTTTATTTTCTGATGGTGCTTGTGAGATTGTACCAAGGACATGACCATGATAAGCAGGTACTCTACCACTGAGCTAGGTCCCCAGTTCCCTATTGTTGGGATTCCATTACAAGATGGAATTTCTTTTTTTTTTATTGAAAAAATTTCCACCTCCTCCATGTCTCCCATTTCCCTCCCCCTCCTCCCACTCCTCCTCCCCTCCCCCCACTCCATTCCCCCTCCCTCTCCAGTCTGAAGAGCAGTCCGGATTCCCTGCCCTGTGGGAAGTCCAGGGTCCTCCCCCCTCCATCCAGGTCTAGGAAGGTGAGCATCCAAACAGGCTAAGCTCCCACAAAGCCAGTTCATGCAGTAGGATCAAAACCTGGTGTCGTCATCATTGGCTTCTCAGTCAGCCCTCATTGTCCGCCATGTTCAGAGAGTCCGGCTTTATCCCATGCTTATTCAGTCTCAGTCCAGCTGGCCATGGTGAGCTCCCAATAGATCAGCCCCACTGTCACAGAGGGTGGGTGCACCCCTCGCGGTCCTGACTTCCTTGCTCATGTTCTCCCTCTTTCTGCTCCTCGTTTGGACCTTGGGAGCTCAGTCCGGTGCTCTGTACAAGATGGAATTTCATTTATCTGTTTGGTTCTTTGGTTGGTTTGGTTTCTTGAGACAGAGTTTCTGTGAAACAGTCCTGGTTGTACTGGAACTTGCTTTGTAGACCAGGCTGGCCCTGAACTCCCAGAGATTTGCCTGCCTCTGCCTCCTGAGTGCTGAGATTAAAGGTGTGCACCACCACTGCCTGACTGGAATTTCTTTTAATGGTGCATGTCTATATAGCACTTTATGTCAAACATCTGTACATCTTGTTGAAGTATAAATGTATATAAAATGGGAAGCAGTCATCAGAGAAGCATCATTATTCACATAAGTATTTTTAGTGGATGAAAGTGACATTGTATTTTGGGATTATTGCATCCTGTGTCCTCTCTGATGTCCTAATCTAATTCTCTAACCTGGTGCAGTGAATGGAGCTTAAGGACCTAGAATGTGGAGTCAGGACCTAAGATGTAGTCCTGACCCTGCCACTCACTGTCTACATGGCATGATAGGGCAAATGGTAACACTGCTAAATCTTGTTTTCCTCATCTCTAAAATAAAACTTCCCTCACAAAGTTTTGGTGAGCAAATGTTTTGCAAATTGTGACTGACTCTCCAAATGCAAGATCGTTACTCCATTGAGTCATGACGTTCTTTCTTGCTTTTTCCTAGCGGATGACCATCAGGCTCTCATCTGGGACATCCAACAGATGCCTCGGGCCATCGAGGACCCTATTCTGGCCTACACAGCCGAAGGAGAGATCAACAATGTGCAGTGGGCCTCAACTCAGCCGGACTGGATCGCCATCTGCTATAACAACTGCCTGGAGATTCTCCGTGTGTAGTCTTGCTGGCGCTTCACCTACCAGACCGGGGCTTGTGTGTTTCAGCCTCTGCCCCTTCCCTCCCCACGTAAGAAGAACATGTTTCCAGTGGCCAGTATGTCTGTTGTTGCTTTACACCCACTGTGTCCAGAAGCTGCTGTAGGAGTCCAGGCCAGGTGACCCTCGCTATCGTGCAGGACTGTGCTGTGTGGCACTGCAGCCCAGGGCTGGGTTTCACGATTTCTCTCCTTTCCTCTTTGCTTCTTCAATTAAACATTTCTATATATATGTTTGTCAGCTGTTGTGTTCATGAACAGTACGAGCACTGGCTCTGTCTGTGTCCAATGGCCCCGTGTCTCTCTGTTTGTGCCTGAGGCAGTAGTCCATGTCTTGTCCCCATCTGTGTCCATGCTAGCACTTAAGTGGGAACAAATGCCAGCTTCAAGTTGTCTTTCCTCCTGGTATCAGTGTCTTTTAACACACCTCAACTTTGTATATTTTTTATCTATCAGGCTAATTTTTTTATGAAAAGAATTTAATCTTCCTGGTTTCTTGGTTTCACAGTCCTCCCTCTTTGTACCTTCCTCTCCTCCCTTGGTGCCTGCAGTGGGTACTGGACCCTAGACCGCAAGACCAGTTTGCCTTTCCGAGTAACTGCCTGCATGGCACACCCCGAATTCAGAACGGCGCTGGTGCTCTAAAGGTTTCTGACTCCCACCTTTCTCAGTCTGGGTCTCCTGAAGGCCTGGCAGGTGCAGGACAGACACAGGAAGCCTTCTGTTCCACCTTCACCTTCCTCTCTGGCTTTGTAATGACTGCCAGTGAAGCCGAGAAGCCGTTGAGTAGGGGCCAGGCTGAGGGAGAATCGTTTCAGGAAAGCTGAACTTACATTGAGTCTCTAGTACCTGGTTTCAGAATCTATTTTTCCATTTTAGAACTCGAATGATAGGCAAGAAAGATCTCTAAGCTAAGCTTTGGGATTTGTTTGTTGCGTTTCCTCTACCTGGTGGGATACTGGCCCATCTCTGGATTGAGTGCTCTGAATGAGGGACTCCAGAGAGATGCTGTCTGGCCTGACCCTGAACAGGGTCTTTAGATTGAGATAAATGGGCAGTTCTCATAAAGAATGGGCTAATCAGCTGTGGTGATTCCAGGCCACTAAGTAAATGGTTACAAAAGAACCATAGGGCCCAGGGCCCACCATCTAGGCTTCTCTACACCAATGACACTTACCCTCGCCTGGGTTTAGGTTCTGACCAGTATTGGACTTTGTAGGCTACAGTTGGCTGTGCTGACTTATAGGCCTCAGGTGTCTGTTTCCGTTACATGAATGGGTTCCATGGAGGGGACTTGTGTGGTTCTGACTTTAGATGAGTCCTTGGCAGTTTGGGACATACTCTGGAGAGTTTTTCTGACTTATTTTCTGCTGAGCTACCCGAAGGTTTCTTAGATTCCCTGACATGAGGAGAGTAGTGGGCCTGAAATCTGATGCTTTTGCCCACTTCTCTGTCGTTGCTGGAGAAGTAAACACTGACTCGTTGTTCTGGGCACATGGGCTCTCTGGCCGAGTCTTTGCCCACCTGCTACAGCTGCTGCAGCTGTATGCCAAAAGTCTTAGATCACTTCGCTACATAGGAGCCCGTCCCAAAGGAAAGTCATTTTCAGTCAAGGTATTCCCTCTTGGCCTTCCTGGTTTGTCATTCTGATCCTGGTCTCTGGCTGGCTGTCTGATTGATATTAATGTTCCTGCACTATCATGTGCTTTGCTCTGTATCATTTGCAGATAGAGAGCACAATTTGTGGTTACCTCTGCTTTTAGTGTTGTTTGCTAGCTAGTACAGGGTGCTTGAGGGCAGCAGGCTTGCCGATTTAGGTTACTCCTGTAGGAGCCCCAGTTTCTTCCTGGGCTGAGTCTACAGTGAACAGTGGTAGTGGGCCTGTTGGGAAGGGCCTCTGTGTTCTGGGTGGGCTTTAACTTGGGCTAAATCATGGGATTTGTCAGCTGGAACCTGAAGGCAAAGTTTTTAAAAGTTAGTAGTAGTTATTAGAATAGATTTGTATGCGGTAACAATGTGCTTTGGAAACCAGCCACTTGTGACCATCTTTCCCTTGCTCTGTGGATGTTGGTCATTTTTAGCCTGCCTTCTTTTCCCTCCATCTGGTCCAGGTAAGACTCTCACTGTCTTCATCTTCAAATATGCACACACCCACAGTTGTAGGGTTGCTGGCATTTTGAAGTGCCAACTCTCTCACCCTCCTTTTAGAGCATGGATTGGTGACCCTGTGGCTGAGGAAGAGACTTCTGTAGCCTTGAGACACAGAAAGTTGCTTAGTCTGCCTTCTTCCCAGAAGCACAAGTCTATGGAGTCTCAGAAGTCAGTCTGATTAGATTTGCTAGTTCTTGGACTGCTGGGGAGGTAGGTCAGGACCTCCAGACATGTTTTCCTCCAGGGATGGTAGCTCCAGGCTCTGGTGTGGCTGCAGTGCTATTTCACTTGGCTCTGGCATGCTGAGCCAGAGGCTCCGGCCTGTGCTTTCTGTGTCTGCTGGTGGGAGGGTGATGCTCAGATTAGCCAGGAGCTGAACCGCTGCATGGGTCTGAGGCGCTCCTGGGCTTGAACTTTTCTCCACAGGAGATTGTGTCTCTCCCCTGGTCTGCAAGGTTAGGGCTTGAGAAGTGATGGCCCCTGACAACTGGGTGATAATTTCCATCAAACTCAGAATTGGGTCTTGGATAACTGGCTACAATTCAGGAAGAACAGAAAAAAAATCAGGATCCTACAGTGTTTTGATGGTTGTTACAGTTGAAGTCTGATATTTTAAGGTGTAGAAGAAAATGAGTTCTTCAGATCACAGAAGGAAAAGGCTCGGGAACACAGAGGTCTGCAGGGAGGAAATTGAGAGTGGGCCTGTGCTCAGCCTAGGTTGGCCTTCCAGTGCTAACCAAACATCTGGGTCACTGGGTAGCTAGGAATGGGGTGAAGCTAGTGGCAGAGAGCCCTTCCCACAGCAGGGCTGCTATAGGCGATACCTGCTGGGTAAATTTGAAGTGTTGGGTGTGCCGTGACAGAACATGATGATGTTGTTTTATTTTGTCTGAGACAGGGCCTTGCGTTGTAGTCCAGACTGCCCTTGAACTTGGGATCTTCTTAACTTACTTTAATCTTGAGTGCTGGGATCACAGGCATGTGCCACTATCCCCAGCATCCATGGTTCTTCTTGTAGATCCCCCTCTTCCCTTATCTTCCCTTTAGTTTTAATTTTTCATGGTGTGTGTGTGTGTGTGTGTGTGTGTGTGTGTGTGTGTGTGTGTGTGTGTTGATGGGGATCCGACGTAGGCCCTCACTCACACATGCTAGGCAAGTGTTCTACCATGGAACATGGAACTACCCTCTAGCTCTTCCTCTTCCCTTTTGTTTTTCTTTTCCTATCTTATTCCCTTTCCTCTGTAGAATGTTCTCCCTTCTTCCTGATGTGTCCTGGGCCCTAGATTCCTAGACTGTAAGGACATGTAGGACTCTGGAGTTTACCAGACATGGCTGAGCAGTCCAGAACTGCCTAATTTCCCCATTTTGAAAATATGGCAGTTCATTTAATCACCTGGCTTAGGATAGACACTACCATTGCAATAGAGACCTCAAAGCACGTGTTTCCTGTAGAGCCTGTGCTCGGCATGAGGTAGGTGGGGCCTGCTTGGCATTTAGGTTGATTTTCTGGGAGAAGAACTGACCTGAGCAGTGTCACCATGAACCCTGAGCCAGGCTTTCCCAGAACTGTCCTCTCTGCTCTGGGGAGGCCGCAGCTGTGTGTCTCATGTCTCAGAGCTTGTTCACCTCACCCAACTGCGTTCTCTCTTCCTCCCATACTGTCATTGCTCTAATGGCCAGAGTCAAGCATGAGGCATTATTGGATGGGCAAGCGTCTTGGGCTGCTATCTGGATGTCACTTTTTAAATATGGAAACATGCAGCTGCCTTCTCCAGGAGGCTTGAACTAATGTGTCAACCAGAAACAAAAAGCTAAGGGAAGTTTGAACTCCAGAAGAAAGATGTTGACAGTCTCTGTGACAGCTGGAAAATGTACGAGCACCACCTTTGGGATCAGTGATGCTGAACTGTGTGTGATCTACTATTTGAAAGAAATGTTCTCCCATTGGGCTGATTGTGATCGACAATGTGTTAGGAAAACTGTTGACCTGAAGCTTTGAATTGCTTTAGTCAAATGAGTCACTTGCTTTGGTCCCCCTCCGTCAGCGACCCTCCCTTGCCCTGCCCTGCGTGTGAATTACAGCATGATTGTACAAAGCTCTGTGCGGACAATGAAGAGTTCTTGTTCTACAAAGTGTTAAGCTCTAACTGATCACTTCTGTGCCCTTTGGCCTCGTGTGTGAACGTGCTTTCTTACATATTTAAACTTCCCTTCTGTTGTACAGCTTTTGTGGCATCCCTTGTTGAGGTGGAGAGGAAGCTGGCCCTTTGCAGAACTGTACTGTAACCATTTCTCCTCTGTAAATATTATTTTCATAGGGCTGATTGTACACAGGGCTTGTAATAAAATTTTAACACTGTGCTGTGAACGAGCTTAGGACTCTCCACCGGAGGTGACTTGAAACGCAGCCGAGAGTGGAGTGTTCTTTCTGTGACTTTACTTCTTCCTCGTACATTAAGTCTCTGCGTTCTGTCTCGGCCTCCTGTATAAGAAGTACCGTATTTTCTGCCCATCATACTTTGTAATAAAACTTGAACATGTATAGATTGAATTTCTTGTTGTGATGAATTCAGTTCTTCCCAGTTTGTTCTTGTGGTCATATTTCAGAGGAATTGGAAGGGCATTCGACTCCACCTCGTTCAGCAGAGTGCTGATGGCCCAACTCTACCCTGTATCTCCTCTGTTCTCTCACTTCTTAGCTAAGAAAACATGGCCGCCTACTCCATGGCAAGGGCCATGACCCTCAGCTTGCTTGTATTTTCTCAGAGAGACATCCACATATTGGTAGTGTTCTGCAGTAATGGGCTGTGTTTAGGAACCCTGCCTGAGGCCACTCCTGTCAGGTGAGAGCCAGAATGGAGCAAGATGTAGACATCTCCTGATGTCACCAGATGAAGAATGTCTGATTGGGGTTTTGAAGACTATAAGTAGGAGTTGTTTGGGAATAGGGAATGCCACTTAAGGCAAAGAGAATAGCCACATGCAAATTTATATAAATAAGGAAGTATGGTCATATTCAGATAATTAGCTGTCAGTATATGTGTGTGGAGATTGCCAGGAGTGACTGGAGAGGAAAGCAGCAGCCAGATCAGGGGGTCCTGTCCTTCACAAACCTGGATCTTAACTGTGTGATACTTTGGAAAACACCCAGGTGAATCAGGGTCTGACTTGCTTTTTTAATTTACTTTCTTGAGACAGGGGCTCTGTAACTGGGGCTAGCCTTGAACTTACTGTGTAGCCAAGGATAACGTAGAATTCTGTGTCCTCTTGCCTCTGCCTCCAAGGTGCTGGGATAACAGGTGTGCACCACCACGCCCAGTTTAGGTAATGCTGGGGATCACCCAGGAACTTGTGCATGGCAGATATATTGGGGTTCTCTAGAGAAGAAGAACCGATAGGATGCATCTGATGAAAAGAGGTTGATTAGACTGGCTCACACACTAGGGTCTGGGGAGTCTAAGAATAGCCATCTGCTCGCTAGCTCCAGCACCACTCAGTTCACGAGGCTGCCTGCCTGAGCAGTCCTATCCTGGCACTAAGAGCCTTGACGATTGCTGGAGCACTGCTGGGCTTCAGTGTCAGGACAGGACAGCAACAGCAGCAGAGTAGGTGCACTTGCCAGCCAGGAGGGAAGGAAGGGCAGCAAAGAGCGTGGCTTCTCCCTCGGTTAACTTCCTAGGAATGCCCTCACAGAAGCCTGTGTGTTAGACAATTCTAGACCAAATCCAGTGGATAACCAAGATAACCATCATGCCGGGTGGTGGTGGTGCATGCCTTTAATCTTGGGAGCAGAGGCAGTCAAATCTCTGTGAGTTTGAGGCCAGCCTGGTCTATAGAGCTAGTTCCAGAACAGCTAGGGCTGTTACACAGAAAAACCCCGTCTCAAAAAACCAAGGGGAAAAAAAAAAACAAAAAACAACAGAGTAGGCAAGCACTCTACCAACTGAACTATTTCCCCAGCACCCCTTTTTTGAGACTGGGTCCACGTACTGATGTTTGGTACTCAGTCTGTAGCCCAGGCTGACCTTGAGCTGTCTCAGCCTCTGTGGCTCTGTTTGCATCCCGCTGTGCTTAGCTTGCAGGGGAGAAGCAGAAACAAAAGAGCCTCTGAGCGAATGAGTTTGCTTTTGCTGTTTTTGCCTTTGAGACGGGATCTTGTAGCTCAGGCTGACCTGAAACTCACTGTTTAGCCCAGACCAGCCTCAGGCTTGTAGTAATCTTCCTACTTCGGCTCCCAAGTATTTGTATTACATGTGTGAGCTCTCACACCCCATACCCATTTGTGAGAGAGACATGATTCTGCCTTATTTTGAAAGCTAACCCTAGGAGAGCGAGACCTCTAGGAATCTCAGCAGCCTGACTGGAGAGCTTGGTCATCTGTCCAGGCACCTGCAAACCTTGTTTTGGTTTCTTTACTTACTTGTGATTGTTGTATTGATTCATTTTTTTTGCTACTGAATAGCATAAGCTTGCACTGCGGATGTAGCTCAGTTGGTAGTGTGCTCGTTTCTCGTGCACAAAGCCCTAAATTTAGTCTTCAGCACCACTTGAAACTGATTGTAGTGATGCACACCTTTAATCCCAGCACTTGGCAAGTGGAAGAAGTGCAGAGGGAGTTGGAGGCCAGTCTGGTCAAGAGTCCCTGTCTTGAGAAATAGAAGCTGCATTTTTAAGTTATACAAACCAGTGGCACTGGAGAAAAAGCAGTTAAGAGCACCCGGAGTTCCCAGCACCCACATCAAGTAACTTACAACTGCCCATGATTCCAGTTCCAGGGAGTTCAGTGCCATCTTTTGACTTTTGCCTGAACACAGAGAGCCATACAGAAACACACACACCGGGAGGAGGCTGGCTCACCTCTTAAAAGCATTTGCTAATCTTGCAGAGGACCTGGGTTTGGTTCGTGAGCTCACAACCACCGATAACTTCAGTTCCAGAGGATCTGACACTCTCTTCTAGCTTCTTCAGGCATAAGACATGAATGTAATACACATACATTGATGTAAGAAAGACTCTAATATACAAAATTACTATACAAAAATAAATTTTAAAATGTTCTGGACGTGACGGCACACAAATGTAATGCTAGTATCCAGGAGGCCTTAGCGAGAAGACCAGTCTCAGCTAGGTGAGTTTGAGGCCAGCCTGGGGCTACATGAGACTCTTGTCTCAAAAAAAAAAAAAAAAAAA
>NW_004949146.1:2587707-2593125 GCF_000317375.1 Microtus ochrogaster
AGAGAGAGAGAGAGAGAGAGAGAGAGAGAGAGAGAGAGAGAGAGACTCATGCTTAGCTACCTTTATTTTTTTTTTCCGTTTTTTTAAAAAATGTGTCACAGGGCTGGAGAGACAGCTCAGGGGTTAAGAGCACTGGCTTTTCTTCCAGAGGACCTAGGTTCAATTTCCAGCACCCACATGGCAGCTCACAACTATCTGTAATCCAGCTCCAAGTGATTTGACACCCTCACTGAACATGCATGCAGACAAAACACCAATGCACATAGAATCAAAATAAAAAGTAAAAATATTTTTAAAAATATGTCTGGGTGTTTTGCCTGAGTCTGTCTGTGCATGCCTGTGGAAGCCAGAAGAGGGCACCAGATCCCATAGACTGGAGTTGTAGATGGTTGTAAGCCATCCCATGAGTGTTGAGAATCAAACCTAGGTGCTCTGGACGACCAGCCAGTGCTCTTAACTACCGAGCCATCTCTCCAGCACTTAGCTACTAGCTTTCTTGGTAGCTCAGGGCCA
The DNA here is from genome assembly GCF_000317375.1 of Microtus ochrogaster. Lineage (NCBI taxonomy): Eukaryota > Metazoa > Chordata > Mammalia > Rodentia > Cricetidae > Microtus > Microtus ochrogaster. The sequence goes on from NW_004949146.1 coordinate 2,588,221, forward strand.
CCTGCCTAGGGAGGGTGCTGCTCACAGTGGTCTGGACTGTCCTATCTAAATAAGGTTCACACATAGAGACATGTCCACATTCCGATCTCATTTGATAATTCCTCGGTTGAGTACCTCCTCTCTCATGACTACAGGCTGTTGACAAAAGTTGACTTAGTTATTTTTCCCATGAGGAGACATCATGACCAAGGTAGCTGAGAAAGAAAAACGTTTACTGGTGCTCATGGTTCCAGCGGGTTAGAGTTCGTGGTCATCGCGGTGGGTAGCACAACAGCAAGCAGGCAGCCACTGGAGTGGCAGCTAATAGCTTTTACCCATCCTCATCTGCAAGTTGGAGGCAGAGAACCAACTGGAATGGTCTGGGCTTTTGAAACCTCAAAACCCACCCTTAGTGACACACCTCCCCGCCAAAAGGTCACCACTTAATCCTTCCTAACAGTTCCACCAATGGGGGGACCAAGAATCCAAACATAAGAAACGATGGGGACCAATCTCATCCAAACCGCTACACTGGGACGTATGCTAAATGAAAGAAATCATTCGCAGGGGCTGGAGAGATGGCTCAGCAGTTAAGAACACTGGCTGCTCTTCCAAAGATCCTGAGTTCAATTCCCAGCAACCACATGGTGGCTCACAACCATCTGTAATGAGATCTGGTGTTCTCTTCTGGCCTGCAGGCATACATGCAAACAGAACACAGTATACATAATAAATATTTTTTTTAAAAAATGAAATCATTCACAAGGACCATGTTACAGACTTTCATCCATATGATATGTTCAACAGAAGCATACACATAGGGACAGAAATAAATGTTGCAGGAAGATCACTATGAACTCAAAACTAGGCTTGGCCTGCAGGGTGAGCCATGCCTCAAAAAGAAAAAGAAAAAGGCAATAGCTTGGTGGTGGAGTGCTTGCCTCGTATGCTGGAAGCCCTGGATTTGAGTTCCCAGAACCTACTTCATGACAAGAATAACTATTACAATTAAGAATTTGAAGGAGGGGACTTTAGAAATGGCCCAGCCATTAAAAGCACTTGTAAACACCCACACATAAAATAAAAATAATTTTTTAAAAGACTCAGTTCAGCTTGAAGGAGTCTTGCAGTACTCCTTCAAGTTCTTTTTAAAGACTTTTGTGAGTGTTTGCCTGCATGCATGCCTGTGCATGTGTGTACAGAGCCTGCAGAGGTGAGAAGACTGCACCGGATCTCCTGGAATGGGAGTTGCAGAAGCTGTGAGCCACCATATTGGTGCTGGGAATCACACCTAGGGCCTCCACCAGAGCAGTCAGTGCTCTTAAATGCTGAACCATCTCTCTAGCTCATTGAGCTAAAGTCTTTTTTAAATATTTATTTATTATGTAGATGGTTCTTTGCTTGCATGTATGTCTCCATGGCAGAAGAGAGCACCAGATCTTATTATAGATGGTTGTCAGCCACCATATGGTTGCTGGGAATTGAACTCAGGACCTCTGGAGGAGCGGCCAATGCTCTTAACTTCTGAGCCATCTCTCCAGCTCAGAGTCATCTTGTCCAAACTCCCCATTGGGGATGTGGCCACCCAGTACTTTGCTGATAGGGACATGTTCTGTGCTGGCCGTGTGCCTGAGGAGGATCTCAAGAGAACAATAATGGCCTGTGGAGGCTCAATCCAGACCAGTGTGAATGCTTTGATACCAGATGTGCTGGGCCACTGCCAGGTGTTTGAAGAGACCCAAATTGGAGGCGAGAGGTATAATTTCTTCACTGGCTGCCCTAAGGCCAAGACATGTACCATCATCCTCCGTGGTGGTGCTGAGCAGTTTATGGAAGAGACAGAACGGTCCCTGCATGATGCTATCATGATCGTGAGGAGGGCCATCAAGAATGACTCTGTGGTGGCTGGTGGTGGAGCCATCTAGATGGAGCTCTCCAAGTATCTGTGGGATTACTCAAGGACCATTCCAGGGAAACAGCAGCTGTTGATCCAGAGCTGAGTCTTGAAGAATGATTTCACCAGTGAGACAATGAAGGCCACTCAAGAGAAACAAAAGTGGTAAAGAATTTGTACTCAGCCTGTGCTTGTGGCCGGATGATGAGTTAGCAGCCAACATGATGCCCTCCCACAGAGATGCAGCAACAGAGACTGGAAGACGAGCAGGCTAATCATGGACACACTTATGTAGTAACATAAAATCTGCCCCCAAGCTCCCGCCCACCATCCTGCTCAAGGCCACTGTACTTAGAAAGAAGCAGGAAGTAAAGGAACTTGCCCAAGGTTGCACAAGTAAATGACAGAAACACAGTTTGAATCCATCCAATCTAAATTTTTGTTTGTTTTTCGAGACAGGGCTTCTCTGTGTAGCCCTGGCTGTCCTTGAACTCACTCTGTAGATCATGCTGGCCTTGAACTCACGGAGATCTGCCAGCCTCTGTCTGTGCTGGGATTAAAGGCATGCAGCATCACCACTCGGCTTTGAAATAATTTTTTAAACAGCAGATGGAAAACAAGGATAGCAGTTTGACTCAAAGGCTGGTCTGATCTTTCCCACAACCCCTGCGATTCATCTGACTGTCCTCAAGCCATTTCTTGGGTTTAAGAGTCAGTCTTGAGGGGCTGGAGAGATGGCTCAGCGGTTAAGAGCATTGTCTGGTCTTCCAAAGGTCCTGAGTTCAATTTCCAGCAACCATATGGTGGCTCACAACCATCTGGAATGAGGTCTGGTGCCCTCTTATGACCTGCAGGCATACACACAGACAGAATATTGTATACCTAATAAATAAATAAATATTTTAAAAAAAAGAGTCAGTCTTGATTACAGCTTCTACTTGCATACCTTTTTTATTCAGACTCCAGGGGATTATGCTGTGTTTTCAATTCTCCAGTATGGGTTGGCAAAACTGACAAACCCATCCTTGTTTATAGAAATAAAAATCTAAATCACAGCTGGTTGGTGGGTTGTGCACTCCCTTAATTCCAGCACTTGGGAGGCAGAGGCAGATGGATCTCTGTGAGTTACAGGCCAGCCTAGTCTATAAAGCACTTTCCAGGACACTCAGGACTGTTCCACAGAGAAACCGTGTCTCTATAATAAACAAACAAAAATAAATAAATAAATAAATAAAATCTAAACCAGAAAGTCTTAAATGACTGGGCAAATTACTTCTTTGGTTGATAACTAGGTTTTTTTTGTTTTTGTTTTTTTTTTTTAAATAAACACATTGCTTTTTGTTTTGTTTTGTTTTGAGACAAGGTCTTGATGTTACGACTCTTCGTTTCCTAATTGCTGGAATTACAGACGGGCTACCATTCCCGGCATTTAGGACTGTTTTGTTCCTTGTTTCCTTTTTTAAATAGGCGCCCTTAGTGGCGGTTTCTTTACCTGTAAAATGAACCAGTTGAAGTACGTATTTCTTTTTGAGCAGCAAAATATTTATTATTCTGGACTTGCTTAGAGTTAGGACGGAAAATCAGTCTCACGAATCTCTACTAGTCCACTGGAAAGAAATCTGCCGTCTCCAAGCAACTGGTAGCAATTGAGGTCTGGCTCACCAGTAGTAGGGGTAAGGTTGGGACGAGTACGAAGAGACGCCGGAACGGACTTTGCGGGCGCCGGGGAGGTGTTTTGCAACGGACCAGGGAAAGGAAGTGTACTTCGCCAATAAGGGTCTCCACACCCGGCAGTCGCCGGTCACTCATGGCTGTGCAACTCAAGTGGATCTGAGCCTTTGAGTTTCTGGAGACCCGCAGAAGCAACCAGAACTCCCAGACCGGCTTGTTCCGGTAGCAGGTTAGACAGGTTGACCTTGGCCGCTCCTCTTTGCACTCTGCAACCCCTTGTCGAAGCACATGATGTCGTGGGCTGTTGTCAGTCTGACAAGGACAGCTGCCCGATGCGTTCGTGAGCGATGCCTCGGGTTCCGCGTAGGTCCTTGGTACGCCTTCCAGCAGGAAACCCCCGGCTGCGGTCCAGCACCACACAGGACGCTACGTGTCAGCGCGGCGGTCTCCGCGGGACACAATAAATGGTCTAAAGTCCGGCACATCAAGGGCCCCAAGGACATGGAAAGGAGTCGAATCTTCTCTAAACTCGCTCTCAGTATCCGCCTGGCTGTTAAAGGTGAGACCCTAACACTCCTCACTGCTGATTGATCACAGAGGCCCTTTCGGTGCCCAAGGCTTCACTTGACCCCCACCTCCCCAAGCTGAACTAGGGCCAATTATTTTCTTCGCGTTTTCCAGTTGCCATCCTTGTCCTACCCATGATTCTCAAAGCACTCACCTTCATTGAATATTTCTGTTTTTCTTTCCAAAAACCTTTCAGAGAAGAAAAACCTTTCTTAGGAAGAGAGAAATGACTCCATCCAAGGCTCTAGTTAGGTAGGTACTAAAGAGCTATAAACCTTAAGAGTCAAGTCAGGGCTTAGAGAGGTCTCAGCGCTTAAGAGCACCTGCTGCTCTTGCCTAGGACCAGCGAGTGTTTGGTTCCCAGCACCCACATAGCTGTTAACAACCACCTGAAGGCCAGTTCCAGCGTACTCAACCTCCTCTTCTGATCTCCACGGGCACCGCATGCATCATGCATGCAGGTAAACACATAAATCTTTTTTTCAAAAGTCGGCTGTGTGTCTTTCTTGAAGGAATAAAGCAAGCCTTCAGCTGCTTTTACTACCACTGAAGGTCGTGGCAGGCATGCTGAGTCAAGTCATTTCTTGCTTAGGCTTCACTTTCCCTCGCTAGAACTCCTGAGACATTTTCCTGGAAGGTTGGTTTGGAACCATGTATCTGTTCAGTGGTCCAACTGTCTTTTGTTTGTTTGTTTGAGGCACTGATAGTATTAGGGGGAAATCCTGTAAAAAAGTGTGGATCCGGAGTTAGGAAGATGTGAATTCTTTTTTTTTTTTTTTTTTTTTTTTTTTTTT
>NW_004949146.1:2593225-2594250 GCF_000317375.1 Microtus ochrogaster
TCTTGTAGACCAGGCTGGTCTCAAACTCACAGAGATCTGCCTGCCTCTGCCTCCCGAGTGCTGGGATTAAAGGCGTGCGCCACCATCGCCCGGCCAAGATGTGAATTCTTTTAGTGTCTAGGTTAGTTCAAAGGCCTTCAACAAGTTGAGTTTCAATTTTCTGTAAAGCAAGGATAATGCCCACCTTGAGGTGGCTTACAGCATACAGAAGGCATTACGTCGATGTTAATTTACCCCCTACAACTCGTGCCTGATGCTTCCCTTTGCTTCCTTTCCTAACAAAGTTTTGATTTAACCAGCATGTTGTTGGAGTATAGCCCCTCCAGAGCCTGAGCCCGAGTCCAGTGTCGTGTGAGCATCTCAGAGATTATACACTAAAAGAGCAAGAGCAAGGGTGTTGTTATGATTCAGCCACTTCATCTGACAAAAGTGGAGTTTGCTGAAACCTAGCAAAATGATAGCTATCCCTAAAGGCAGAGTGAATCAGGAACTTCTTTTCCAGGCTGGGTATGTAGCCCTGTGGTAAAGTACAGTATTTAGCATGGATAAGGCCTTGGGTTCTGTTTCCTGTATCCCCCACCAAAGACATTTCCGTTTCCTGTATCCCCCACCAAAGAAACTTCTTTTCCAAAATAATTCTCCTTATTCCATTGGAATAATAAGATTTTGTTTGTTTGAGACAGAATATCTCTCTCTCTTTCTTCCTTCTTTCCTTCCTTCCTTCCTTCCTTCCTTTCTTTTTTCTTCCTTTTGGTTTTTCAAGACAGGGTTTCTCTGTATAACAGCCCATACTATCCTGGAACTCACTCTGTAGACCAGGCTGACCTCAAACACACAGAGATCCACCTGCCTCTGCCTCCTGAGTGCTAGGATTAAAGGCGTGCGCCACCACCACCTGGCCAGAATCTCACTCTTAACTGAGACTGATCCAGAATTCATTATGTAGTTCAGGCTCCTGCCTAAGCCTACTGTGTGCTGGGATTGCAGGTGTGCACCACTGTGCTTATCTAGATGAAATAGTCTGC
>NW_004949146.1:2594880-2604464 GCF_000317375.1 Microtus ochrogaster
GTAGCTTTAGAGCCTGTCCTGGAACTAGCTCTGGTAGACCAGGCTGGCCTCAAACTCAGAGATTCACCTACCTCTGCCTCCCAAGTGCTGGGATTAAAAGTGTGCACCACCACTGCCTGGCAGATAGCGTATTCTAATGGAGAGTAATCTGCCCATTGTTTTGGGGTTGGAGAGGATGGAAAGCACTTACTTCTCTATACTAGGATGAGATGTCTTTGATCATTCTTTTCCCTTTATCCAGAGGGAGGCCCCAACCCTGAGAACAACAGCCACCTGGCCAACATCTTAGAGGTGTGTCGAAGCAAGCATATGCCCAAGTCAACCATTGAGTCAGCACTGAAAACAGAGGTGTGTCCTCAGTTTCATGTTGTTGCTATTGCCCACAGCCCTCAGAGGTCCCTGTTTGGAAAGCCACCGAAAACTCCTTAAATTATCAGAGAGAAGGAAAGGTAGGAACATGGTTGACCTTGCAGCCCAGAGACCTTTGGGGTTCTGTCTCCTTGGCCTTTGGTTAGAGGAGCATGACTGGGTGAAGGCTACGTAGACAGTATGGAAACCCATAGGGGTAGAGCCGCTTTGTCAAGCTTGGAGAAGATGGGCTAGAAAGGGCAGGTAAGACTAGGGGAAACCCTAACGTAAGGTTGGAGAAAGCTTGTTTTTCTTTCCAGATATTTATATGTACTTTTTTTTTTTTTTTTTTTTTTTTTTTTTTTTTTTGGTTTTTCGAGACAGGGTTTCTCTGTGGCTTTGGAGCCTGTCCTGGAACTAGCTCTTGTAGACCAGGCTGGTCTCGAACTCACAGAGATCCGCCTGCCTCTGCCTCCCGAGTGCTAGGATTAAAGGCGTGCGCCACCATCGCCCGGCTCCAGATATTTATAACTAAAGGAGAAAAGCCAGTAAAAAGAGAGGTTAAGAATGATGGTAACGGTGAGAATGGGAGGGATGTTGTGCTCCAGCACATCTTCCTCTGGAACAGGTAAGGATTTGAAAGGTTAATAATCATCTTTTTGTTGTTTGATTTTGAAACAGGTCTTTTTGTGTAGCCCAGGCTAGCATGGAACTCATGATCCTCCTGCCTCAGCCTCACAAGGACTGAGCCTACAAAGGTGTCTCTTCACTCCCCAGAGTAGTCATATAATAACTGGCAGTTATCGGGTTCTGGTTCCTGACCAAGTCCTTTAATAAAAACTCTACATGCAAGACCTCAGTGAATCCCAAAAGTGACCTAAGATGGATTCTAAGGCACAGGAAGATTTAGTGTCTTGGATTTAGATCATGCAGAAAGTGACAGATCCAGACCCCAGAACTCAACAGGGAGCTTGAATTTCATCTGTGAGAGTGGAGGGGAGGAAAAGGAAAGGTACAGGGCATGGTGCTTTTCAGTAGCTGCCACGACAAGTTCTGCATACGTGATGTTTCTATAGCAGAGCCCAGCAGCCCAGGGCTCGGGGCATTGAGGATTCCTAAGTAGGTTTCCCATGGAATGGAATGCAGGAAGGTGATCAAAGGTTGCAGTGACTATGGGCAGGGGAGTGGATCTGGTTAGGGAGGGAGGAGGCAGAGCTGGGAAAAGCTGTTCAGGAACTGGGGAAAAAAACTCCCTTTTAGAAGGAATAGTATTTCCAGTGATGTCAGAAGTTGATACCGTTGGCCTCCCCTCAGAAGATAGAAACAAATGTCAAGACTTGAGAGGCCAAGCTCAAGTAATTCTTGAGAGATCATACACGGAGCTACTGTTTTAGTCTCTGTGGTTTGGTGTTCTCATGAGGGCATTGGGACATTAAGAAACAGGACAATGGATTCTTTTTTTTTTTTAAATCACAGAAAAACAAGGGCGTTCATTTGCTGTATGAGTGTCGAGGTCCTGGTGGCTCTTCTCTGCTGATTGAGGCATTATCAAACAGTGGTCCCAAGTGCCATTTGGACATTAAATATATCCTGAACAAGAATGGGTAAGTGTGCGTATATAAGGAGATAGGGGACAGAGCCTTGAGGTTCCAATTCTATGCAATGCAAATGCTGTTGGTCCTCAGCAGTATTTCAAGTTGTAAGCATACTTCTTCCTTAGTGGAATCCAATGTAAAAACTGGTTTTCCCTTACTGTCTTCTGAATGAGTTAGGATCCCATAGGTATAAATGAGGTCTTTTCCTCATTATTCCATCTGTAGCCAAATGATGTCACAGTCTTAAAGCATTCTACCAGGACAGGAGTTTTAATGGAATAGGAAACAATGAGCAAAACTGTATCCTGCAGACTCCGGTGAGTTCAAAAAATAGAAGATAAAGCCGGGCGGTGGTGGCGCACACCTTTAATCCCAGCGCTCGGGAGGCAGAGGCAGGCGGATCTCTGTGAGTTCGAGACCAGCCTGGTCTACAAGAGCTAGTTCCAGGGCAGGCGCCAAAACCACAGAGAAACCCTGTCTCGGAAAACAAAACAAAACAAAGAAAAAAAAAGGAAAACCAAAAAAATAAAATAAATTAAAAAAATAGAAGATAGGGATGTTCTTGGACAGTCCTGTTACCCTGCATCAGCAGCATCTTCCTCGTGAAGAGAGTTGCTGGGTGTCCCCGGGTGCTACATGGGCCCAGGGGTAAAGGGTGGGGTTAGAATGCAGCACTTAGTGGTTACTGAACTTCTAAACTCCATGCCTTGTCTGGTCTCTTTCCCGTCAGGGGAGTGATGGCCGAGGGAGCGCGCCATTTCTTTGACAAGAAAGGAGTGGTTGTGGTCGGAGTGGAGGACAGAGAGAAGAAAGCTGTGAACCTGGAGCGCGCCCTGGAGCTGGCAATCGAAGCAGGAGCTGAGGATGTGAAGGAAGCTGAGGACGAAGAAGAAAAGAACCTTTTTAAAGTGAGTATGGAGGCCGGTAAGATGGCTCAGCTTGCTTCCAAGCCTGACACCCTGAAGCCTTTGTGTTTGATGGGCTTCTTCCTTCCTGTGTCTCAGGATATAGGCAAAGCAAAAATTCACAAGTTGCACAGTGTTATTAAGATAATAATGGAGGATAGGATCTATTCTTCCGAGTTGATGAGAAGGATTCTGAACATTGGAATCTATGAGCTTAAACCAATGATAATATAGTACAGGTTGCTCCACTCAGCACTTCTCAAGTTCTGTCTGGCATGTGGCATTAATTTCCTGACTTCTCACTTCCTGACTTTGTTTTATCCCTAGTTTATTTGTGATGCCTCTTCATTGCATGAAGTGAGAAAGAAATTGGACTCTCTGGGCCTGTGTTCTGTGTCCTGTTCCCTGGAATTCATCCCCAACTTAAAGGTGCAGCTGGCTGAGCCTGACCTGGAGCAGGCTGTTCACCTCATCCAGGCTCTCAGCAACTATGAGGACGTGATTCATGTTTATGACAATATCGAATAACCAGACTATGCATGTCTCCAGGCTCTTTGTTAGGTTGCATGAGCCTATGCAGAAAATTGGAGGCTGCAACACTTGGGCACCTATCAGAGACCTGATACTATAGCTTACAGCCATAAGAGAAAGGAACTCTTAGCTCTGTTGGTGTAACAGGGCCATCTGGGATACAAGGTGAGACTAGCCAGCTGGTCTGACTCTCATCTCAGGTGACTGGCCCTTGTCAAGATTTTAAGTGTCTTGTGGTACTATAGAGTGGGAAGTGATCATCAGTAATAACAGCTGTGATTGGTTATTCTTGGATGCTGCATTGCTGGTATGACTCTTGAGTTGTCCCCAGTTTGTGTCCAGGTTTTGAATTTCTGGACTAATGTTCAGGCCTATATGCTTATTTCTATACTTTAATATTAAGATTGTCTTTTTTCTTTTCTTTGCTTTGCTTTTTGCAATAGAAATGTGACTGTTCTGTGTGGCTGAATGCTGACCTAATGACCTCACCTTTTTACTCGCTCATGCAGCTAGTATTTCTTGAACATTGTTCTTTACAAGAATTGTGCTTTTCCAGAGATCAGGCTGTTCAAGTGATGCTTAGATCTTACTCTGAGATGTAGGACCTCAAAGGAAAGACACTCCATGGGCTGTACCCATGGAGCTGTCCCAGGGTAGTGTGGATTATGTTCATCTTTTCTTCTTCATGTGGTTTCTGTTCCCTTTTCTGGCCGATTATGGCTTTAGTGCCACAGGAAGTCAGGTGTCAGGGAAGGGGCCTCCTCAGGACCTACTTTGACCGATCCCTGTGTGCTCTGGTATTGATAACAATGGAGCTATCAGCAGATGGGGTTGTTCTCCTGAAAGACTTGTACTAACCTCGGTTTGAAAGCTTGAGGACCTCAGAAGGCCATTTTTAGCTCTTTCCAGTGGTGCCAGACAATAGGAGCAGCAATAACCAGAGGGAAACGGACAAAAGGAAGAGCAATGCAATGGCTGAGCCAGAGCCTGGCTCTCAGCAGTCACTTCAGGGTTTAGAAGGTCTAGCAGTGTTGACTGCTGTGCTGCAGTCAGTCTGGAATGGCTTTTGAATCCAGGCCATCTACCAACTTATAAGTTGTTCAAGTAAGTTCTGAGTTCAAATGACTTTTTCTGAAGGAGCCTTAGGTAAATGACTGTGAAAGACACTTTAGCTTCTGGGAAAGGACAACTGGAAAGCCAGGGGGGGTAAAACAAAACAAAAACCAGAACAGCCCAAGATCATACCAAAGTGCATGCCCTTATGCCTCATATCAAAGACATAGTACTAACCAGGATTTTTTTTTTCAGATATGTTTTCTTTCTTTTTTTTTTTAATTAAAAATTTCCACTTCCTCCCCTCCTCCCATGTCACTCCCTCTCCCCCCACTCCCCCTCTCCCTCCCTCTCCAGTCCAAAGAGCAGTCAGGGTTCCCTGCCCTGTGGGAAGTCCAAGGTCCTCCCCCCTCCATCCAGGTCTAGGAAGGTGAGCATCCAAACAGACTAGGTTCCCACAAAGCCAGTACGTGCAGTAGGATCAAAACCCAGTGCCATTGTCCTTGGCTTCTCAGTCAGCCCTCATTGTCAGCCACATTCAGAGAGTCCGGTTTGATCACATGCTCCATCAATCCCAATTCAGCTGGCCTTGGTGAGCTCCCATTAGATCAGCCCTAGTCTCAGTGGGTGGGCACAACCCTCGCGGTCCTGACTTCCTTGCTCATGTTCTCCCTCCTTCTGCTCCTCATTTGGACATTGGGAGCTCAGTCCAGTGCTCCAATGTGGGTCTCTGTCTCTATCTCCATCCATCGCCAGATGAAGGTTCTATGGTGATATGCAAGATATTCATCAGTGAGCCGGGCGGTGGTGGCGCACACCTTTAATCCCAGCACTTGGGAGGCAGAGGCAGGCGGATCTCTGTGAGTTCGAGACCAGCCTGGTCTACAAGAGCTAGTTCCAGGACGGGCTCCAAAACCACAGAGAAACCCTGTCTCGAAAAGCCAAAAAAAAAAACAAACAAAAAAAAAAGATATTCATCAGTGTGGCTATAGGATAGGACCATTTCAGGTGCCCTCTCCTCAGCTGCCCAAGGAACAAGCTGGGGACATCTCCTTGGACACCTGGGAACCCCTCTAGAGTCAAGTCTCTTGCCAACCCTAAAATGGCTCCCTTAATTAAGATATATACTTCCCTGCTCCCATATCCACCCTTCCTCCATCTCAACCATCAGATTCCCCCAAGCTCTCCCCATCCTCCCCTTCTCACGTCTCTCTCCCCATCTCCCCTTACCCCCACTCCACTCCCACCCCCAAGCTCCCAATTTTTGCCTCTAACCAGGATTTTTTAGTTTTGCTGGGGACAAATCACCTAAGTATCTGAATTAGGACATCACCAGAATGGGATAACTTAATGTTGATAAACTGCTTTATAATTGATAAAATATGTTACTTGATTTTACAATAAACCAATAAAATAGAACAAGGGCTGAGGGGAGTGGCTTAGTAAATAAAGTGTTTGCCACGTAAATGTGAGGACCGGAGTTCAAATCCCCAGAAGTCATGTGAAGCCTACATAGAGCAGTGTGTGTTATCCCACTGTTCCTATGGAAAGGTGGGGGCTAAGACAGGAGAATCCCCTGAAGCTCGTGAGCCAGCAAAGAAGAGATCCTCAAACAAGGTGGAAGCTGAACACTGACACCCTCTCCACACACAAGCCATGGCACATGTGCCCAAACATACACACAAGCATACTGGCATATTATATACACCCATGTGCACACATACATGCACAAAAAAGATTTGAATAAAAGAGTTACTTTATAAGTTATCTCACACCTAGGGCTCTCATGTTTTTCTTGAACTAGGGCACTCATATATGCATGGCATACACTCACATAGACACACACACATAAATAATAAAAAATGAAAATAAATATCATGAAAAAACAAAGCCCTCAAGTTATCTTGTACCAAACGAGGAAGAACGGGTCTAATGTGGCATCTTAGGTTGATAGTGCTTGTGTATAAAATAGCCCTGGTTTAGCAATGTTGAATATAAACTAAGCTGAAGGAATGTGATCATTTCTCAGCTGAAATCTGAATGAGGGATGCTGTTCTTAAAGGAACGGGCCTCAGCCAGTCTAGAAGCATTTGTTTGTTAATCTGGATTGTTGTGGAACCAGTTTTCTTATCCCAGCCCCAGGCCCTGCTGCTGTTCTGTCTGGTGAGGCGCCTGTGAGGGTGGCTCTGCACTGACCCCTGGTGGTGCCCTTTGCGCTCCTGCAGTTCAAAAGGAAAAGCAGAAATGGACAGACTTGAGCCTTTCCTGCTGTTTCTGGTTCTAGTTGAGACCATGAAATACAAATAAAGATAGTCATAGCCATACACTGTAACTAAGCACAAGAAGTCAACAGGATTGTAGGACACATAGTAAAGACATTTAAGAAGAGAAAGATTTATGATAAATTGTCTGTTTTTCGTCAGTATAAAAGTGAACTTTGTAACAAGGACATCTATGTTTCAAGCAAGAAAGCTTAGAGTTTTCCTTGGTTTATTGTCTTTGAAATTTCACATGGTTATCATGAAGGGGGTTGCCAGGAATCTCAGAGTAATAATAAAAGTTTGGGCGTGGCAGGCAAAAGTATGGCTCTTGATATTGCATGGAAAAGCCCCAACAGTCACTATAAAAAAAAGTTGTCTTTCTGAAAATACTCTATCAGCTGGCTATGGTGAGCCACACCTGAAACCCCAGCCCTTGGAAGGCGGAGGTGGGAGGATTGCTGAGGGTTTATGTTACTTGGTCTACATATGGAGTTCCAGGCTAGCTGAGCTACGTAGTGAGACTTAGCCTCAACAAAACCAACAAACAAAAGAATATTTTATATCATAAAACGTTTACAATATAATATTATATAAAGATTCAAAGTTACATCTATGTTGGGCTAGGGGGTAAGTAGCTCAGTGGTAGAACATGTGCTTAGCATGTGTGAGGTCTCTGAGTTCAGTCTCTGGCACTAAAAAAGGAAGCATAAGTACTAGATATAGTACAACTGAAATTTTGGAATATTTATTTAACAATACTATGTCAGAGTTCTGCCTGCCTCTGCCTCCCAAGTGCTGGGATTAAAGGTATACGCCACCACCTGGCACCTGCCTAGTGAGTTCGAGGCCAGCCTTCTCTAAAGGTCAACACTAGGGAGACTATTCAGGAGGATTTGGAGTTTGAGGTTAGAAAACAAAACCAAAAGCCACAAACTAAAACCATACTCAGATTGTAGCCCAACTAGGAAACAGACAACATCTGGAAGTCTGAGCATAAGGGTTTTTGTTTTTGTTTTTTTTTAAACAAAACCAGGGTCTCATCGTAAAGCCCTAGTTATGCAGCACATACGGGACTTGAACTTCCTGCCTCTGGCTCTGTGTGCTGATTACAGATGTGAGCCACCACACCTGGCTCTGGAGTACCTTTATGTCTGAAAAACGGGGCTGGGATGACTTACATCATCTTATCTTTGATCATTATCTTAGTAATACAAAGTTATTCACTGCCTTGAAGCCACACTAGGGTTCTGCTCAAGTGTCCTTGTGACAGGCTTTGTCTACAGCCCAACTTTGACTTGTGTGTGTGTGTGTGTGTGTGTGTGTGTGTGTGTGTGTGTGTGTGTGTGTTGGGACTGAGCCTAAGGCTTTCCTAAGCAAAGGCTGTAGAGACTACCAAGCTTTATCTCCAGTCCCGTATCACTAAGTTGCCCACACTGGTCTTGAACTTGTGATCCTGTTATCTTAGTCTACTGGGTGGCTAGAATTACAGGCCTGTGCTAGCAAGGCTAGCCTATATAGACTCTTGCAGGAAGTGCAGCTGTGGGGCTGTGGATGTAGTGCAGATGACAGAGTATGTGCTTAGCATGCACAGAGCCCCAGACGTGATCCCTAGCACCATGTAAACTGGGCGTGGTAGAGCACACCTATAATCCTAGCATTAGGTAGGGAAAGAAGCAGTGTTCCTGTGTATAACTGCTGCCCTTCTGCAGAGGCCCTGGTGTGTCAGAGGAATAGTGAAGGCTCTGGTCCTAATCAACTATGGAGATTCTCCAGCGCTGCTGAGTTACTATTTTTAAACTTCGCACATGTGTGTGTGCACCAGCCGAAGGGCAGCTTTCTTTGTCATCCTCAGGAACACCATCCACCTGTGCGACAGGACCTCTCATCTGCCTGGAGTTGAACAGTTAAGCGGGGCTGGCTGGTGACAGCTCCCGGGGTCCTCCTGTCAGCCTTTCCTTTGCATGGGTTCTGCTGATTACACTCAGGTTCTGGCCCTTGCAAGGCAAGCACTTCACTGACTGGCCTTTCTCCCCAGCCTCAGTTATATTTTTTCAAATTTTATAGCAAAGAAGATAATAAAGCTTCAACTCCAAGTCTCTGACTCCTGGGTGTTTGTATGAATTGTTATGGACTTCTCTGGAGATGTTCTGTGCAGTCAGTGGGTCTGGCAGAGGTGAATGCTGTGCTAATTGCCAGAGTTTCAACCCCATCCTGTGTTCAGCCACTGAATAGGGTGGCACCCTCACCTTTTTTCTTGTATCTTTGCTTATTACAAAAGGGTTATTTATTTTTGAATTTTTTTTTTTTTTTTTGGTTTTTCGAGACAGGGTTTCTCTGTGGCTTTGGTTCATGTCCTGGAACTAGCTCTTGTAGACTGTATGGCACTAGCTCTGTAGACCAGGCTGGTCTCGAACTCACAGAGATCCGCCTGCCTCTGCCTTCCGAGTGCTGGGATTAAAGGCCTGTGCCACCATCGCCCGGAGTGTGTTTGCTTTTCAAAGCCAAACTCTTTGCCTTCCCTTGAGTCCTGACTTCAGTGGTAGCTGCTTGTTCTCATCCACTCTTCTTGTGTCTTCTCATCCTTAGAACTAAGGAAGAGCATTGGTTCCTTCATGGTTTCATTTTAAACAACAGCTCAAAACACGAACAATTTTTTGCCAATAGTCTATTTATCACCTAATTTGTATTTTGTTTTGAAACACCAGAATTTAAGGTGTCCAATTTTTGTTTAAATTTCACTACTTACTTCTATTTCTGAATGTAAAATTTTGCCATTCCTTATTTATGTTCAACAATTTCTTTCTTTTTCTAAAAATGCATTTTGATTACATTCTTTCTTCTCCTCCAGTTCCTCCTTCCAGGTCCTCTTCTTCATATACACCAAACTCATG
>NW_004949146.1:2604564-2606283 GCF_000317375.1 Microtus ochrogaster
TTTTTTTTAATTTGAATTTTCGAGACAGGGTTTTTCCGTAGTTTTTGGTTCCTGTCCTGGAACTAGCTCTTGTAGCCCAGGCTGGCCTCGAACTCACAGAGATCCACCTGCCTCTGCCTCCCGAGTGCTGGGATTAAAGGCGTGTTTATTTTACTGTGTGTGTGTACACGTGTGCATCTGTACAATGTATGTGGTGTCCATGGAGACCAGAAGGAGTTACAGGCAGTTGTGAGCCATGCCAGTGTGGGTGCTGGGAACCAAACTGTAGTCATTTACAAGAGCAGCCAATTCTCTTAACTGTGAAAATATCTCTATCCCCTTACTATTTTTTTTTAAGTTAGTAACTGCGAATGGTAGTATATGCCTGTAATCTGAGCACTGGGAAGACTGAGACAGGAGGATCGCCTGAACTTGAAGTCGGCATGGGTTAGGGAACAAATTCTGGCTCTGCTAGTCTTTTTTTATTTTTTTAAAAATATTTATTTATTATGTATACAATATTCCGTCTGTGTGTAAGCCTGCAGACCAGAAGAGGGCACCAGACCCCATTATAGATGGTTGTGAGCCACCATGTGGTTGTTGGGAATTGAACTCAGGACCTTTGGAAGAGCGGGCAATGCTCTTAACCTCTGAGCCATCTCTCCAGCCCTCTGCTAGTCTTGAACAAAAACTTAACCTCTTTCTACATGACTCTTCCCCTGTGAAGTGGGCGTGTTAGTTATACCTAACTATAGGGATGCTTGACACGTAAATACTTAAAAATGTTGCTTGGCAACCATGAGCATTCAGTGCAGGAGAGATGGCCCAGTAGGTGAAAAGCAAATTCGCAGACCTGAGTTTGAATCTCCAGAACCCAGATGAAACCCTAAGTGGTAGCACCCACATCTGTAATTGTAGGGATCCTATGGGGAGATGGGAGAGAGAGGCAGGAGAATCACTAGATGCTTGTGGCCAGCCTGCTTGGAGTGCTCAGCAGTAAGCAACCAAGAGGTCCTGCCTCAGTCAAGGTGGAACCCAAGTCATCCTCTAATCTCTACACGCATGCATACGTATGCACAAACTGCTTCCCCAGACACAGACACACACCCCTGGCTTCCTCAGGCTCCTGAACTCATGCACACATTTCCTTCACTCCCACATACATACAATAATTAAAAATAATGAAAATAAATCCTTCAAAAATACAGTCACCATTTAAGCATCGTAATCTGGCTTCAACACCACCACACACACATTATAGGGTATCTAGGATCTCTTTGGTATTTGTAGCAGAAGGCTTTTTATTCTTGTTTGTGTGTATATATTATTTTATTATATTACTATATCATAATTTGTTTAGCCATTCTCTCTATCAGTGGCTATTTGGGTATCTACTTAGAAAAGAGCGACAATGAATTTTCTTTACTTTTGCTTACTTACAAAGTACTGTTTGGGATAAGTTTTTACCAGTGTGGTTTTAAAATGAGTACTATTTTTTTTTCTTTTTTGGTTTTTTGAGACAGGGTTTCTCTGTAGCTTTAGAGCCTATCCTGAAACTCACTCTGTAGACCAGGATGGTCTCAAACTCACAAAGATCCACCTGCCTCTGCCTCCCAAGTGTTGGGATTTTATTTAGAAGAAAATACCAGGGGGCTGGAGAGATGGCTCAGAGGTTAAGAGCACTGACTGCTCTTCCAGAGGTCCTGAGTTCAATTCCCAGCAACCACATGGTGGCTCACA
>NW_004949146.1:2606383-2617596 GCF_000317375.1 Microtus ochrogaster
GAGACATACATGAAACTAATCTACAATGGGAAGAAGAAAATGGTAAGATCTTGGGGCTGGAAAGATGGCTCAGAGGTTAAGAGCACTGACTGCTCTTCCAGAGGTCCTGAGTTCAATTCCCAGCAACCACATGGTGGCTCACAGCCATCTATAATGAGATTTGGTGCCCTCTTCTGGCATGCAAGCATACAGGGAAAGAATGTTAAATATATAATAAATTAAAAAAAAAAAGAATCCAAAAAAACAAAAGAAAAAGAAAATAGCAGTAATTTTTAAGAAATCATATTTGAAATAATCTTCTATAAGGTATGCATATTGTTCCTTGATGACATGTAAACTAACTGGTTGAACAGGTAATCTAAAATGGACCCTGCTCTATCTCTGAATTTAAAAAATTTTCATAAATCAGGTGATAGGTTTACTGGTATTTTTCTTTTGTGAATCAAATCCATTGATCTTTCCCCTAAGACAATCCATTTATTGTTCTTATTGTTACTTCTGTGTCCCATTGTCAGTATGTTCTTAAAAGAAAGAAAGTGTGCAGCTAGCATGTAATTGGGCTGCACTTTCTCAGGCCCTGGCACTAGGAGTGGGTGTGACTCAGATACCCAGAGGCCAGCCAGTATAAAACTGGGAGACAGCCTTTGAAAGGCGTGGCCCAGCTCGGAGGCTCCACACAGTAGTAATGAAGAGAGGGGAGAAAGCAACCCCCAGAGAGAAGATAAAATACACGACTAAGCATAACTGTGGAAATTGCATTCAATTACGAGTGTCCCCATTTGACATTCAACACACACACTCACACACTTTGTTGTTTTGAGATAGGGTCATGCTCTGTTATGTGGTCCTGAGGAGTGGACCTTGCTGTGTAAACTAGGGGCCTTCATCGTGAGGCAATCTTCCTGTCTTTGCCCACTGAGTGCTAGGATAACAGGCACATGTGCCCTACTACACCCACCAGGTATTATGAATATACTATTAAAGGTAGTTGGCATGCCAATTTGGATGACAACTGCTTTCTTGCTCACTTGTACCCCCCCCAAGTGCTAGGGGAGTGAACCCAGGGTCTTGCACATGCTGGGTGAATGAACCTTTACCACTGGACCCTGCCCCCCCCCCCACGTGACAGCTCCTGTTTCTCTGCTTATTTTGCAAATTGCAGTTACATTAGAGCAGAATAAGTGCTTGGATGAAGAAAGTTCCAGGTGCCCTGAGAGCACATCAAAGGGCCTTAGCCCCATTTGAGAGGTAGGGGAAGCTTCCTTAAGGAGTGATGGAGAACCGAGGACTTAATTCTCCCCTGAAGGAATGTGAATGGGAGCAGAAATGGAGAACATTCAATACAGAAGAACATAGTACACACAGGACTATGTGGGGAGGGGCGGGGGATAGATTGAAAAGTTGAGATTTATTTGAGGAATTATTTATTGGTATGTGTGTGTGCCTGAATAATGTATGTATATGTATGACATATATGTGTGGTGCCTGTGGAGTTTAGAGGAGGTTCGATGCCTTGGAGCCAGATTGACAGGTTGTGAGCCGGCCAGTGTGGGTGCTGGGAACTGAACCTGGGTTCTCTGGAAGAGCAGCCAGCACTTACTACTGAGCCATCTCTCCAGCCCCATTTGATTCATGTTAAAACTGATGGGATAAGTGTGTAAATAGGGTTTGCTAGGATCATGTGTCTGATAGAAAGATCACTGTGGTGTGAACACAACTTTAAGTAAGAGATTTTGATGGAGCTGGGCGGTGGTGGTGCAAACCTTTAATCCCAGCACTCAAGAGGATCTCTGTGAGTTTGAGGCCAGCCTGGTTTACAGAGCTAGTGCCAGTACAGGCTCCAAAGCTACAGAGAGACTGTGTCTCGAAAAACCAAAAAGAGAAAGAGAGATTTTGATGGTTTAAACTGGGCTAGTAGGGCTAGAAGAGAGGCATTAAGATTGGTGGCTGGGGAAGGAAAATGGAGAAGAGCTCACTGATTGCTCAGTGTCTTCCTTGGGGAAACTGAAGATGAACAGGAAATATGGAACAGCAGAGGAAAGTGATGGGTTCAGTTTGAACCTGTAGAATTTCAGGTGTCTGTAGGATACTCAAGAGTAGTACTTCTGGAGCTCGGAACAAAGACCTGCCTGGGAGGGAATCCCCAGCACATAAGGTAACTGCAGCATGGAGATGCTTTTGGTTTTGGCTTTGGTGGCTGGGAGACAAACAGTGGAAATGAAATTTACAAAGAAGGCCTTTGGAAGAAAGGTAGAAGGAAGAAGCTTATTTAGGTCAGCTACTGGAGAGGTTAAGTGAGATTACATGCCTGGCATCTAGTAAATGGCTGATGTTTTCCTCTCCAGAAGAAAAGATTATTCTAGATAAGGAACTTCAGTAAATTGGGGACTTAATCAAGTGAGAGAACATGAGACTTGAAAGTCTGTTGAAGGAAAACAAGTTGGGCACAGTGGCACAAGCCTTTAATCCCAGCACTCGGGAGGCAGAGGCAGGCAGATCTGTTTCAGACCAGATTAGTCAACATGGCAGTCCCATGACACTGTAAGTTACCTAGAAGAAGACTCTTTGTCTCAACAACAAACAGAGAGGGAGAGAGAGAGAAGATGAGAGAGTTAAATATTATGGGGGTAGGGGTAGGAATGAAGAAGAAAAAGGATTGTCTGAAACACTGAAGAGATTTGACACTCCAGGCAAAGCCACCACCTAAGGTAAGGGTTTCTAGATGGCAGATGAAACTGGCATCTGAAGACTATTCTGTAATCTGAAATATGGCACTAGAACAGTGTCCAGAGAAAGGGAATCCACATTAACTGGGTAGAGCTGGAATCCAAAAACTCGGTATATAATTGTTGAAGCAATGGGAGTTGGAAAATTAATCACAATGCTCTTTTGAAATATCACACAGCCAGTACAATTGTTTTGAGACAATATTTAGTGGCACAGGAAACACTTACAAAAGTGTAAGCACACCACAAAACAATATGGAGTTTTTTTTTGTTAAACGTTGTATATCTAGGTAGAAATGGATAAAACTATCTCCAGGGTAGAGTTTCTTTCTACTTTTCCAGCACTTTTCTTTTTAAAACGTCTCCCACTTTTATAAAATTCTAAGAGCAAAACTGTTGTCCAAAAGCAACTCTAGCAGAATTCAGAATGTGGGGATCCAGACAGATTCCAGCATTTCTCTAGCCTTTGGAGATGGAGGAATCAGGACCCATGGGTGTAGTAGCCTCGAAGGTCTGAGACCCAGGGCAATGAGAGAAGTAGCAAGACCGCCATTCTGCAGGCAACAGCGGCATCTGGAGCCGTGGGCTGCCCAGAGGGACAGTGGAGCGCAGTTGCCTCAAACCTGGAAGCACCGAGCCAAAATTTCCCCGTCCATCCCGTGCCAGACGCTTCGCACCAGCAGGGGAGGGACACGTCAGGACGGCGAGGTCGCGGGAAACCGACAATCGGAGGGCCGAAGGTTCCGGTTTTCCGAGGGCCTCTGCCGCTACGGAAAACGCCTCCACGAGACCCAGGAGCAGAGCAGCTGCCGAGGGGAACAGCCAGCCCGCGCGCTCGCCCCGAGTTCCGCGACTGAGAAGAGGTGGGGTTGTGGGCGGAGCCTCAGGCCGGAGCTGTGATTGGAGCAGCCCATACCTTGGGCAAGAGAGGCCGAGGGGGCCAGCTCGCGATGCACCGGGGCGGGGCTCAGCGCTCTGTCCGTGATTGGCTAGGAGAGAGAGGACGGGCGCTGTCTCTCGGTGATTGGCAGGTTCTAGACCGCCCTCGGAAATCGTCCTGACTTCGCCCATTGGCATCCTGTGAGGGTAGGCGGGATTGGTTCGTCGTGATTAGCTGGCGGCCGAGAGTGAGGGTGTTGGGAGCGAGCGGAGGAGGGGCGGGAGGATCCGACTCCCTCCCGGTTATTGGCTGGCAGCGTGAGTGGGGGTGGGGCCAAAGCCCAGCGGCTGTCTGGGATTGGCGGGCGCTGGCATGAGTGACGGACAGCGAAGCTAGCTGCGCGCCCAGCGGTTTGTTTTTCGGAGCGTTCCTGAGGTGGAGAACAGTGGCCGGACGGAGCGACTTCTGGACTTCGGGACTGGCGGGCGGGCGGGCCGAGAGGCGCCGCCGAGGCCGGGCTGGGCCGAGCCGGGGAGCTCCGGGGATGTAGCGGGCCACCCTGCTCATGCCACAGCGTCCGGCCGCGGCCGGAGCCGGAGCCTGGGGAGGCGGCGGGGGCCCCGAGCGCAGCCAGCGCAGCTCGCGGCCCCCGAGCGGAGCCAGGCCCGCTGCCGTCCCCGCCGCCTGCTCCCCCGGCATGCAGCCCAGGCTGCGGAGGTGACACTTCGGGACTGTAGCCGCCGCCACCGCCACCGCCACCATGGGTGAGTATCGCCACCGCCCCGGCCTGGACCCGCGCTGCTTCGCGACGCCCCGCCCCGGGCAGAGGGGAGGAGGACCCTGGGCCGCCGCCTGACAGACTGGACAGCCTGCCGGGCCCGGGGCTGGGGATCGAGGACGGCTCGCCCGTTCGCGGCGCCGCTACCCGGGCGGCGGGTCTGGCTGCTGGGACCCTCCGGGGGTGCCCTGCCGGCCATACCCACTGGGCAGCTCTCTTTCTGGGCACGCGGCCTGCGCATCCCGGGGAGGGGTCTGCGGGACCGAGGCCCGTGCTCGACGGGGCCGCCCACTCCGGTCCCCAGCGAGCTGGCCCGCGAGCTTGAGGGTGGGGGAGCCGGAGCTCAGTGTGGGGCCGGGGCTGGAGCCTGGTGCAGGCCCAGCTGCTGTTGTGTCTTTTCCTTGATTTGCTTTTTTTTTTTTTCCTGCCTGTGTCATTTCCTTCCCTTTGCTCACACAGGCTGGCCTGTGAGTTCCCGGGGCTTTGCTCTCGAGCTCCGTGCGCTCCTCTGCGCAGAGGGGGGGAGGGTATGCGGGACTGCGAGACGATTCGACGCGGAACCCTGTTAGCAAAAGCGGGCTTGGGAAATGTGATCTGTGCTCCTCGCAGATTACGGGAAGTTAAGAATGATGGGTGCTGTGGGTTATAGCTCAAACCTACTTTTGAAAAATCCTACTTTTGGAAAAATTTCCTACTTTTGGAAAAATCCGATGGTTATTATTTTTATCCTGGGCTATCCCTGAAACTATGTAACTTTTGAAAAAGGCATTCGCTACACAAAAGAATGACTATGAAATCATTTCCTTTTTGTCACTATTTGCAGTTCTGCTGTGAAGATGTAATCTAAGAAAAGCTTTTAATGTCTTCCACATAATATTTGAACTGAATTATATTTGCGTGATTTTGGTACTTTACGAAAAGACTCATCTAAGGAGCATGTGACATTTTAAATATGCTTTGCTTCTCCAGTTGGGGCAGGTGTTGCGATGCTCTTGTTTCTGGCCTCAGTCAGGTTCTGCAAAATATTTAGTATTGTCCTAAATAAGACGGGTAAAATTTAGTGAAAGTCTCCTTTACAGAGAAGTATTCAGTGCTTCTGTGAAGTGGCCCAAATGAAACTGGAATGCTAGTGTTTGCTTTGCCCTATAGGAAGGTCAAGTCATTTTTGTAGGCTGTTAAGTGGGGGTACAGTGGCACATTGACTCAGTTTTGGTCGGCCTCTTTACTCTGATTTTAAATGATTTGCTTTTCCCCCAGTGTGCCCCTCATACAGTATGGAAAGGGTTTGTTCATTTGCTGGGTTTTCTGTTCCCTTCCTGTTCAGGGTTTGTTTGTTTTTTTCTCTACAGAGGTCTCATCTGAGAATTAGACACAAAAGGAACCCAGTAAGGCTTCACAAATAGATAAATTTTTTTTTTTTTGGTTTTTTGAGACAGGGTTTCTCTGTAGCTTTTGGAGCCTGTCCTGGAACTCCCTTGGTAGACCAGGCTGGTCTCGAACTCACAGAGATCCGCCTGCCTCTGCCTCCCGAGTGCTGGGATTACAGGCGTGCGCCACCACCGCCCGGCAAATAGATAAATATTTATAATACATATATTCCAATAAGTATTTATGGAGTGTTTATTATAAATAGGGCAGAGGATTCTTTTTGTCTCCCAGGCATCAAACATTTATCTTCTGCTACAGTACTGAAGCAAAATCTTTGAATTATGGATTTATATTGTGATAGTCTAGTAAGTTTTCCCTCTTGTCTGTGGGCGAGTTTTAAGCTTCATGCACAGACCTCACACGTAACTTTCTGTTTGCAAAACCAATGTGAATGCCTGGATAATGTGGGTCACATCTCATCATCTAAAATGAAAATAGGTAAGAGCCTGTTTTCACATTTGGAAATGTTTTCAGTAAGTGTTTAAATATATGGAAAGGTGATGCTGGGAGGAAGGAAACTATGTGGGTAAAGTCCCAAAGTCCCAAAGAAAAAAGAATAGGGAACTTGGTATCTTCTTATTTGACCCCATGTTACTTTTTACGTGTGTGTGTGTTCTTTTTTTTTTTTTTTAATTTCCAGTGCTGGGCACCAAATCCTAGCCCTGTTAATGCTAGGCAAGTGCATTATCATTGACCTGCATCCCTGTGCCCCCCTCTCCCCGAGACAGGGTTTCTCTGTGTAATAGTACTAGCTGTCCTGGAACTAGTTCTTGTAGACCAGACTGGCCTCGAACTCACAGAGTTCTGCTTGCCTCTGTCTCCCAAATTCTGGGATTAAAGGTGTGCACCACCACAGCCCGGCCCCTGTGCTCTCTCTTGAATTTCTTTTCTTTCTCTCTCTCTCTCTTTTTTTTTTTTTTTTTTTTTTTTTTTTTTTTTTTGTTCTGAGACAGGGTCACCCTGTGTAGCCCTAGCTACCCTGTAACCATGCTATGTGGACCAGGCTGTCCTTGAACTTGTAGTAATCCTTCTTCCTCTGCTTCCCCAGCACCTAAAACTTAATAAACAAACTCAAACGTGTAATGAAAGAAAGTTTTTAATATTTTCACTACTCTTAAACTCCAGGTCAGTGACTAAAGGGCTAGAACTAATTTGCATCTCTGCCCTACAGGTGCTTTGATTTATAGTCATGTTTTCCTGAGCTGTTCTATGCTCCAGACTGGAGCCTGTTTGACAACTTGACTTGTTAATGAAAACATGTCAGGTTTTATATTGTCTGTTAGCCCCAGCAAACATCTAGTGGAAACTGGAAATGACACTTACCCTAGTAAATAATAGGAAATCTTTTTCTGTCTGTTTGTTTGGCTGGGTTTTGGCTTTGATACTATGTGACTATTGAAATTGAGGTGGACTTTTTTTTGGACATACTAGAATTTCTTCCAAAAAGTATAGTAATACTGTTAATAATTCCTGGGAGTTATTTGCTAGTGTTTATTTGCTCTTTTTCTAAATGTAATATGAAGCTTAGTGGAATGTATTAAAAATGGGCAAATGGACTGGACAGTGGTGGTGCATTCCTCTAATCCCAGCACTTGGGAGGCAGAGGCAAGTGGATCTCTGTGAGTTCAAGGCCAGCCTGATCTACAGAGCGAGTTCTAGGATAACCAGGACTATTTCACAGAGAAACCCTGTCTCAAACAAACAAACAAAAAAGGGGTAAATGGGATTTGGAAATATTACAGGAATCTGGGGAACTGGATACAAGATTAAAGATGGTTGGTTTGGGCTGATCGCTTGATTTAGAGTTGAAATACTTATAATTTACAGAACTAGGTCTGTGTTTCTAGGGTTCCAGGGCATTTGGAAACACCTAAGAACAGTTTCATTTAGTTACAATCTAACCCCCATGTAATAGACTCAAGATTAACAACTATTCTGAGAGAACCCTGAATCAGTTTAATAAATTAGCACCTATACTATGAATAGATTTTGGTTTTTGTTCTTTTTTTTTTATTTTTTATTTATTTATTTTTTTTGGTTTTTCGAGACAGGGTTTCTCTGTGGCTTTGGAGCCTGTCCTGGAACTAGCTCTGTAGACCAGGCTGGTCTCGAACTCACAGAGATCTGCCTGCCTCTGCCTCCCGAGTGCTGGGATTAAAGGTGTGCGCCACCACCGCCCGGCTTTTGTTTTTTTTTAAAGGTTTATTTTTATTTATGTGTATGTGTTTATGTGAATGTCAAAAAGAGAGTGTTAGAGCCACTGAAACTGTGTTTTCACGAGGTTATAAGCAGCCTGATAAGAGTACTACAAGCTGAGCTCGGGTTCTTTAGAAGAACAGGAAGAGCTCTTAACCACTGAATAATCTCCCCAGTCCCTCAGGAGCTGAGGCCATCTATACAAGACTCATGAGTAGAATTTTTATATATTTTTAAAATTGTTTTTTAATGTGTAATGTGTTTCCCACACACACCTGTGCCTGCTGCCCATGGAGTCGCCTCTGGAACCGGGGTAACAGACAGTGGTAAGCAGCCATGTGAGTGCTAGGAATTGCACCTCTGTCCTCTAGAAGAATAGCTATGGCTCTTAACCACTGAGAGCTATTTCTCCAGCCCAGATTTTTTAAAATGAGAATTGGGGCAGGAAAAATGGCTTTGGTGCATAAGAGTACTTGCTCTGCAAGCATTTACTCCCAAGTTTGAATTCCTAGTGTCCACATTAAAAGTCAAGAATGGCTTTAAAGCTGTAACCCCAACAGGTGGATCTTGAGTTTCCTGCCTGGCTAGCCAGCCGAGCCTAAATGGTGTACTTCCAGTTCAGTGAGAGACCCCCATTTCAAGGCAGAAAGGTGGGGAAGATAGAAGACACCTGGAGTCTTGTTCTGCTTTTCACATATACGTGAACAGGTGCACATTCCCACGCACTCATATACATATGCACAAACATGCACACAAAATTAAGGATAAATGAATAAAGGAAGATAAAGAATGATAACTGGTAGTAGGCCTAATGGTAGTGCCTCCATTCTCAGCACTTGGGAGGTAGAGGTAGATCAGGAGTTCAAGGCCGTTCTTACTGAATAGCAAATGTGAAGCCTATTTGGGCTATTTGAGACCAGGATTCAAAATCAAAACGAAAAAAATAAATAAAATTGGTTTTGATTTTTTTTTTCTTCTGAAACAGGGTTTCTCTGTGTAGCCTTGGCTGTAGTTTTGGATTTTGAAGAAAGATTTTAGATTTTATTTTTGTAAAAAGTAAATTTGCTTTCAACTAAACATTACTTAGGGAAATACAGAGAGTGCAAGTTTTTCTGTTTTGTTTGCCCATTTGACAAGAACATCCTGTATTCAGGTGTAGTATTAAGCCCTGGACCTGCATTATTCTGTTCTAAGAGGTTACAGAGAGGTAAGGTGAAGCAGAAATGTGCAAACAAATTTAGGTGGAATATTCTTTATCTAAAGTGCTTAGATCAGGGCTAGGGATATAGCTCAGTGGTAGAGTGCCCTCTAGCATGTGTGAGATCCTTAAGATCTGACTTATACTGAGAATCAGAAATGTTTCAGGTTTTGTAGTTTAAAACTTTATTTGACTTAGTTGTTTTACTTGTGTTTTGTCCACATGTCAGCATGTGTATTATTGATGCTGTCAGTGGTCAAAAGAGGGTATCAGATCCCCTGGAACTAGAGTTACAGATGATTTTTTTTTCCCCTGGTTTTTTGAGATAGGGTTTCTCTGTGGAATAGACCTGACTATTCTGGAACTCATGCTGTAGACCAGGATGGCCTCAAGCTCATAAACATCCACCTGCCTCTGCCTCCCAAGTGCTGGGGTTAAAGGCATGCACCACCACCGCCTGGCGAATCACAAATTTTTTTTTTTTTGTTTTGTTTTTCGAGACAGGGTTTCTCTGTGGTTTTGGAGCCTGTCCTGGAACTAGCTCTTGTAGACCAGGCTGGTCTCGAACTCACAGAGATCCGCCTGCCTCTGCCTCCCAAGTGCTGGGATTAAAGGCGTGCGCCACCACCGCCCGGCCACAAATGGTTTTTAACCAACACGTTGGTACTGGGAATTGAACTCAGGTCCTCTGCAACAGCAACAAGTGCTCCTAGCGACTTAGCCATCTCACCAGTAGCCTCCCCCAACCTTTGAAAGTATTTGGGAATACTTGCCTAGACCTTACTAGATTAGTCTGTCTGTTTCAGAGTTTGGAGTTTTAGATTAGGTATGCTCGACCAGTAAGTGAGTGTAGGTGCTCTGCCAAAAGTGTATAATTGTTTGTAAAAAGAGACCAATTCTATAATTTAAGGGTTATGACACACCAACACACATACTCACACATAAACATTCTTTAAGTTAGTTCCATCAAATGTTAAAATATAACGAAGAGGAGCTGACAGTTAGTTTGTTCTGTACTTGCTGTGCAAGCTTGAACCAGAGTTCAAATCCCTAGTACCTATTTGGAAAGCCAGGTATGGTAGTTTGTGCCTGGGGAGGCCTACAAGAGGATTCTTGGGGCTTGTTGGCCAGCCAACCTAGCCACATAGATGAGTTCCAGTCCCCAAATTGTGGTGGGGAGATGTACAGGAAGATACCTGATACCAACCTTTGACCTCCACAGGAACATGCACAGGATCTTTTAATGAATACACATATGAAGGTGTAAAATGGTGATTCTGTTGAGTCTTATGAGAAAGTAGTGCTTTACTTTGTAATGTGTATTTAAAAATTTAGATCCATTAGTTAATTTTGGTAGATTGTTATTTATCCTAGTAACAGAACAATAAATATCAGTATTTAACCTTTAGCAAAACTTCAATACTGCTTTTATCTATCTGTTTGTCTGTCTATCTATCTATCTATCTATCTATCTATCTATCTATCTATCTATCTATCTATCTATCTGGTTTTTCAAAATAGGGTTTCTCTGTGTATCCCTGACTGTCCTGGTACTTACTCTATAGACCAGGCTGGCCTTAAACTCAGAGCGGTCCTCCTGCAGAGGCGAATCTCCCCAGTGCTGGGATTAAAGGCATGCACTACCACTTCTTGGATCAATACTGTTCTTTATAAAAATTACATTTTCTTTAAAGTTTTGAGGAGGGGTTGAGACAGGGCCTTAACCTGTAGCTCTGGCTGGCCTGGAACTTGCTATGTGAATCAACCTGGCCTGAAATTCACAGAGATCCACCTGCCTCTACCTCCTATGGATTACAGATGTGAGTCACCACTCTTGACTTCAACCATTTTCTGCATGTTTTTTGAAACTAGGTCTCATTTGACCCACGCTAAACTTGCCCATGAACTCCTGATCCTTCTGTCTCCATTTCCTGAGTGCTGGGATCAATAGGTGTGCATCACTATACCTGGCTGGACCATGCTCTTTTTTTTTTTTTTTTTTTTTTT
>NW_004949146.1:2617696-2619292 GCF_000317375.1 Microtus ochrogaster
TGTAGACCAGGCTGGTCTCGAACTCACAGAGATCTGCCTGCCTCTGCCTCCCGAGTGCTGGGATTAAAGGCGTGCGCCACCACCGCCCGGCTGGACCATGCTCTTTAAAGTTTATTTTTAGTGTGTGTTTGTGTGTGTGCACGTCAAAACACAACTTTTGGAAGTCAGTTCTTTCCTTTCACTGTGGATCCAAGCATTAGGCTTCCATGATTTCCTCTTTACAGACTCCGTCTCACCAGTCTTCACTCAGGTTCTTGAAGAAGCAATATTTTGTGTTTATAATGGTTTTTGTCTGAATATGGTCAGAGTAGAGGCAGTAGACATACATGAAATGGAACTGTCATAGAGAGAAAGTAAAATCTGATGCAGGGACTCTGAAACACGGGCTCTCTTGAGTTGAGCAGTCTGATCAGATGACCTGGCAGAGCTAAGACAGAGCCTTGGCAAGATGAAGAAATAACATCATTAGTTAAGTGAAAACAAAGATTAAAATATTACTTTAGACTGGGTGTGGTGGTACACTCCTTTAATCCCGGTGCTTGGGAGAAAGGCAGGCTGATCTCTGAGTTTGAAGCCAGCCTGGTATACATAGCAAGCTCCAGGACAACCAGGGCTACCTAGAGAGATCCTGTCTCAAAAAACCACCACCAACAAAATATTACTTTGTGGATTTGTAAATGCGGAAAAGAGAGTGTGTGGGGTAGTAAATAGATACCTTGTAGGATGATAATGTTTATTACAAGACATGGTACTTCCTCTAATTTTTCTGGGTTAACCAAGAGAACTCATAAAAGGGAAGTACCTTACAGGCCTTTCAGATAGAAGTTCAGTGTGGAAAAGTAACTTCCTACTGGAGCCAGAAAGGGGGGTATATTGCCCCACACCATAAGTCAGAAAGAAGAGAAGAAAAAGCACAGGGTGCTGAAAATTGCAGGTACCTACTTGCTTGTGATTTCTTCGGAGCCTCTACCTCCCTCCCCCTCCCTTCCTTCTTGTGTGTGCATCAGGTACATGTTCACATGTGCCACAGTGTATGTGTGTAGGTCATTTCTCTCCTACCACTATGTGGGTTCCAG
Source organism: Microtus ochrogaster (assembly GCF_000317375.1). Classification (NCBI taxonomy): domain Eukaryota; kingdom Metazoa; phylum Chordata; class Mammalia; order Rodentia; family Cricetidae; genus Microtus; species Microtus ochrogaster. The sequence continues at coordinate 2,618,773 of NW_004949146.1, forward strand.
GAATCAAACTTAGTTTGTAAGGCTTGATGGCAAAGCCCCTTTCCCTGCTGAGCCATCTTGCCAGCCGGTGCTTCCATTTTAAAGCTTGATCTCTGGTCCTTGTTTCATAAATCCCTGTTTCCTTTGAATCCACATTATACCCTTCCTAGATTCCTTTCTTTTAATATATATTTATTTATCTTACGTGTGCATTTTTATGGATTGGCAGGGCACATGTGCCAGGGTACATGTGTGTAGAGATTTAGATGGCTCTCACCTTCCTCCGTGTGGGTCCCAGAGATCCAACTCAAGCAGCAAGTGCCTTCACCCAGTGAGCCGTCACCACAAATTCTCATTTATTCTTATCTGGCCTGGAACTTGCGGTATAGCTGAGGATAACCTTGAACTCCTGCTTCTTTCTATCTCTCAAGTGCTAGGATTGTAGGTATGCAACAACAAATAACCCTCATTTTTTTTTAATTTGTTTGATTGGTTTTGGGTTTTTTTTTGTTTGTTTTTTTTTTTTGTTTTTTTTTTTTTT
>NW_004949146.1:2619957-2622437 GCF_000317375.1 Microtus ochrogaster
TCTGTAGACCAGGCTGGTCTCGAACTCACAGAGATCCGCCTGCCTCTGCCTCCCGAGTGCTGGGATTAAAGGCGTGCGCCACCATCTCCCGGCTATGAGGTACTATCTTGAGTGATGAAATTTTCTCTCTCTCTTTTTTTTTTAAAGGTTTATTTAATTATGTATACAGTATCCTGCTTGCAGGCCAGAAGAGGGCACCAGATCTCATTACAGGTGGTTGTGAGCCACCATGTGGTAGCTGGGAATTGAACTCAGGACCTCTGGAAGAGCAGTCAGTGATCTTAACCGCTGAGCCATCTCTCCAGCCCCTTGAGTGATGAAATTATAGGTGTGTGTCAACATGCCTGTTTCTTCAATCTGCTTTTAAAAATGACATTGTATTTGTTTATTCTTTTTTAAAGTTTACTTATTTATTTGTTTGTTTTTGAGCTAGGGTCTCTGTCTCAGACAGACTATGTAGTTGTGCCTGGCCTGGAATTGTTTATGGAGACTTAACTGGCCTCACAAACTCAAAAGGTCTACCTTCCTCTGTCTTCCATTGCTTGGATTAAAGACGGTGCCACCACTCCCAGATTGTTTATGCTTTTACTCCAAGAGTTTTTTTTTAAACTTTAAAACTTTTTTCTTTTTGTTTTTTTTTCTTTTCTTTCTTTTTTAGTTTCTCCTTTTCTTGAGATAAGGGTTTCACTATGTAGTTTTAGCTGCCCTGAAGCTCACTATATAGATTTGACTGACCTCAAACTCACAGAGATGTGCCTGTTGTTTCTCTCAAGTGCTGGAATTAAAGTTGGGCTTCACCACTCCTGGCTGCTTTTTTAATGTTCTAAAGTGAGGTGTGACTCAGCCATTAAGAGCACTGGCTGCTCTTGCAAAAGGTTCAGGTCCCAGCACCCACATGTTGGCTCAGAACCACCTATAACTTCAGTTTCAGGGAATCCACTGCCTCCTTCTTGCCTCTGTAGACACCAGGCATGCATACATGTGGTGCATATACGTACATTTAGGCAAAACATTTATATAAAAATAAATTCTTTTTTAAAAAAAATCTTTCTAATGAATAATGCATGATAGATATTGAGCAAATGGTTATTAATGATTAATAAAATTCAGGAATAAATTAAATCATAGGGTAGGTTAAGTAGCCCTTCCAGTCTTTTTCCACTGACCTTTTCATATTGATGACAATAACAGCCAGCATTTTTAAAGCATTACTAAGTACCATGAGAAGTAATTTCTTTTTTCCTTCCTTCCTTCCTTCCTTCCTTCCTTCCTTCCTTCCTTCCTTCCTTTCTTTCTTTCTTTCTTTCTTTCTTAATTAAAGATTTCCATCTCTTCCCCGTCACCGCCCCCTATTTCCCTCCCCCTCCCTCCTCAGCCTGAAGAGCAGTCAGGGTTCCCTCCCTGTGGGAAGTCCAAGGAACCCCCACCGTTGTCTTCTTTCTTCATCTCTCTATGTTTTTTATCTTAGTAATTCTGTAAAATGATGCTTTATTACTCCATTTTGCACAATGAGGAAATTGAGATTTAGGAAAAATACATGATTTATTTAAAGATTCCTTAAACTCAGATGTTTCTGACTCAAAGTTCATATTCTTTACTGCTGCTTTCTAAGACAGCTCTCGATTTTAAGAGTCGCTGCTGTGGAAGCCCACATGGTTTAGTTAGTCCTCAGTCTAGAGTGCAGCGCCAAAAGAGCCAGTCAGCTCACTTGTCTCTGTGTCTGTAGTTGGAAATATCAGTTGTACACTTCACTGCTTTTAGTAGTTTTATGTTTGACCTCATAAAATTCAGTTTATAACCATGCTTCGCTTAGGTCAACTGTCCTAGATTTTGGGCAATGACAGACCATTCTCCTAGAATGTTGTTAGTACTAAGAACACCAAATAACACTGAGAATTGGTTTGCTTCCTGGAGGAAAAAATTGTCAACTTGATAAACCAGCCCTTACAATAGCAAATCTTAATATTCCCTTCCCCTCTCGCATAGAGATTGAAAGTAGGGCCTTATACATACTGGGCAAGTACCGAAATACATTATACCACTAAATACTAGCACCTTACCCTGACATTCTTAATTCTTCACATGGTAACACTGATAGTAAAAACTTCATACATGCTGGACATGGAATGTAGAGACAACTGGACCCCTCTGTGAGGCCAGTCTGATCTACATAGCAAGTTTCAGGCCAGTTAGGGCTACATAGGGCTACACTGTCTCTAAACTGAACCAAAACGAAACCAAGCCCCTCTACACAAAAACAAAACAAACAAAAAAAACTCAACCTTCTCAAACCTCCATACATATATTTAGCTCTCAATACTTTTACTGGATGCGTCTAAGATAATGTTTATTAGTGCTGATCTTACTTATCTTATGTCTGTCACCTTTAAGATAGTTTAGATACTATGCTTTAGAGGTGTGTGTGTGTGTGTGTGTGTGTGTGTGTGTGTGTGTGTGTGTGTTGCTAGGGATTGATTGAA
>NW_004949146.1:2623062-2649932 GCF_000317375.1 Microtus ochrogaster
TTAATAAAACAGGTTCTTACTATGTAGCCCTTGATGGCCTAGAACTATATAGACCAGTCTGGCCGTAAAGTCACAAATCTGTGTTGCTTAGTGCTGGAATTAAAGGTGTATGACACTATGCCTGGCTTGGTTTTTGTTTTTAAATTTTGATTATTAGATTAAAAACAATAAAACGAGTATATTCTCTTCAGCTGCTCTGAGCTACATTTCTACACCAAGTTGTCTTTCTTTAAAAAGCCATAGAGAAATCGCTAGAAAAATATAAAATAGTTGATTGATTTTATGTTTGTCCTTTACAAGAACCCACTTACTCATTAGTTGTCTCCTTTACTGAATTATTTTATTGAAGGTCTCTAAGCCTTGAGCGTTAGAAGTATATGTGTAAAACATCTTCATTTTTCCTGTTTTTTTGAGACAGGGTCTTGCTGTGTCTCCCAGGTTAGTCTCCCAAGTTAAGAACTTCCTGTTTTAGCCTCTTCAGTGCTTGGATTAAAAGGCCTGGACCATTGTAGTAGACTAATAATTTTTGTATATATTTTAAAGTGGAATTTTAGAGGAACCTAATCTTATTTTTTTCTTGCAAGTTTTAAATTTAATTTTACTTTTCTGGACAATCAAAAGTATCTTTATAGGGCCAGAGACATGGCTCAGCATTTAAGAGCACTGACTACTCTTCCAGAGGACCTGGGTTCAATTCCCAGCACCCACTTGGCAGCTCACAACTATTTATAGCTCCAAGATCTGACACCCTCACACAGACATACATTCAGGCAAAACACCAGTGCACATAAAATAAAAATAAATAAGTAAAAATATCTTTATAAGTATCTTGGTACTTCCTTTTCTATGTTTCTTCAGAGGTGTTGGGCAGGAGGCCAGGATTCATGCTATTCTTTCTTCCCATGGAGTATTAATGTTTTTAAGGGACAAGAATGAAGGGCAGAAGATGGGCACTCTTTTTGGGTGGAGGCTTTTTTACTTGCTTTTTTTAAGGTGTGCCCTAAGTTCCCAAGTGAGTCACTTGGGGAGTGTGACACTCACCCACATGTTCTCTTCCAGATTAACTGATAGATTATTTTCAGCCTTTAAGTGTTATTTGAATGGGTAAAGATCTATGGGAGAATTTTGTAAAGCTTGGGGTCAGGCTGGTTTGTATTCTGGGTTTTGGACAGTTTGTCTTCAGAAAGTGCAAACTCTAGTATTCCACAGCATTTAAGAGAAAGAGGTTAAAAGTAAAGCCAGTAAGGTAGAGACAGTACATTGCTCTGGCCAGTTAAGGAAGAAAAACAGGAGAACTGCCCTTTGACTTCCCTATCTGAAGCTGACTAGCCTGTAAAATTGGTAGTTAGAAGCAGTATGTAAAGGTTAGACCTGTAAAACAGTTGTTTTCAAAGCAACTACCTGAAGTCCTTTAAGAAGTCCTCTTTCACACATATTGCTTTAAGAGTAAGTCTGGCTGGGTGTTGTTGTCAACTGTAAAAATCCCACTTAGATATCTGTTATGTTCTGGCCTCAGCTACATACATAGTGAGTCCCTGCCTTTCTTTCTTTCTTTCTTTCTTTCTTTCTTTCTTTCTTTCTTTCTTTCTTTATTTATTTATTTATTTATTTATTTATTTATTTATTTATTTATTTTTGGTTTTTCGAGACAGGGTTTCTCTGTGGCTTTGGAGCCTGTCCTGGAACTAGCTCTTGTAGACCAGGCTGGTCTCGAACTCACAGAGATCCGCCTGCCTCTGCCTCCCGAGTGCTGGGATTAAAGGCGTGCGCCACCACCGCCCGGCGAGTCCCTGCCTTTAAAAAGAAGGAAAGGTAGGTCTAGGACCAACCCTGCCTCTGGATTAGCTTGCTGGATTTATATTTTCATTCAATAACCATCTATATTGTACTGTGCTGTTTCTCACTCCAACTTTTCAAGTTTTTCATGATTGAATTCCTCTCTCATTGAATAAACTACTCCCTCAGTCCCAACTAGTGCATTGCCAGAAATCTGGAGGACTGTCAAGAAAACATTAAAATTTATATTGCTATAGCCTGACCTTAGTTATCTTTTTCTTAATCACTGTGTGACTGTAGTTATAGGGTCTGTCTTGTTTTGTTGTTGTGTTTTGAAATGGTCTTGCTGTATTGCCCTGACTGGCCTCATTCTTGTAGTTATCCTTCTGCCTCTGCCGCTCAAGTGTGGGTTTTACAGGCATGTGCCACTACATCTCAGGTGTGTCCTTTTACACCCTTCAAAATTAGAAGTGTAATTGTGCTTTATTGAAGTATCTTAGCCTACATGCTTTCTTTCAATGCAGATGAACAGGAGGCATTAGACTCTATCATGAAGGACCTGGTGGCCCTTCAGATGAGCCGACGTCCCCGGGTATCTGGATATGAGACCATGAAGAACAAGGACACAGGTCACCCAAACAGGCAGGTATGTGTGACTCTGGTAGAGCTTTACCAAACTTACTAGGGAGAGGTTTTTTTTTTTTCTGTTTTCTTTTTTTGGTTTTTTGAGACAGGGTTTCTCTGTAGCTTTGGAGCCTGTCCTGAACTAGCTTTTGTAGACCAGGCTGGCCTCGAATTTACAGAGATCTACCTGCCTCTGCTCCCCGAGGGATTAAATGTGTGCATCACTACCACCTGGATGGGGAGAGGTTTTCAAATGAGGAATATATGAGAAGCTAAGGCTACTCTAATACTAAGCTTGAATAATGTTGGTCCATTTTACACTCATGTTAAGTAGTGAATGATACTTAAGTAATAGCCAAGTATGGGTCTTGGCGTAGGCCTCCCCCCCCCCCTCTCTCTTTTGTTTTTCAAGACAGGGTTTCACTATCGTTTTGGATCCTGTCCTGGAACTCACTCTGTAAACCAGGCTGGCCTTGAACTCACAAAAATCTGCCTGCCTCTGCCTCCTGAGTACTGGGATTTAAGGCGTACACTGCAACCACCACCTGGCATTCTTTCTTTTCTTATGAAGTCTATATTCATGTAATTATTTTGCTTTTTATTATTTGTCAGATCAAATTTTTGATCTGTAACTTGTAAGGTCTTCAACTCCTTAGAGTATATATTCAGGAAAAAAAATTTCATATTTGGTTATGTAAAATATAATTAGGAAGGGTAATTCATTAATTAAAGTGTCAATATACCATATTTTAAGAGCAATGCTGAACGATTTGTTTCCCATTATTGGCTTGGGTATTTGAGAGTCTCTTTTTATTGAGAGTCATGTGCTGCTTTAGAAAAATATTTCCTATTTTTGTTAACATTTAAATTTATGTGATGTTGAAATCATCTCATGTCTGGTATCATTTATCATCCCATGCCTTCAGAGAAGAGTGTATGGATGGGGTCCCACATGGTCTGGTGGGTGTCTATTGCTCTTTGTCATGATTGTAGTACCCAAGTACCATATATACTTGATGAAAGTCTGTCCAGGACATTCTTCCTGTGTGTCTTCTTATTAGCCAATCTCTTCTCATTTAATCTTGTCTATCAATTGTTGAAAGTTACAAGAAAGTATAAGGCTTTAGAACGTTTTTCTGCCTATGATCTGCTAGATATACCCTCCCAGATTATTTCCTGCCTTTAGGAATTCTAGGTTCCCCGGGGGATAGGGGGAGTGTTTTGCTCCATGTTATAATAGATTAGTTTAGAAAGCTGTCTCTAGTGTTTGATTATTAATCAGAACTGGGTGAAATAACAGATTAGGATTCATTCTTACACTTTTAGTACATTAATCTGTCTCATTGTGTGGCTTCCCCTTTGCTGTAGTTTACTTGTATTCAAAGCCGTGTTGGGAAGGAACATTTTTACCAGAAGTGAGTCCCCTCCCCCATGGCTTGAGTCTAATGACCTCACTTTCCTTCCTGTCTTCCTATGTGGATGGAGTGTGCTCGCCAACACTGCTGCAGCTAGCTGATCTTTCCTAGCTGGACTGTTGGCATGGAGAGCAGTCAGCGGGTGAAAAGAAGGCCCTAGGGAATCACTCCAGGAAAAGGAGCAGGGGGAGTCCCGAAGAGTTTCGAATCCTGCGTAGAGCTCAAAAAGCAGAGTCTTGTTTTTTGGTTTTTTTTTAAATAAAACTCTGCCTGCTGCTGCTTTAGTGATTATGAAGATTATGAAATGGATTTTTTTTTTTAAATAAAACTCTGCCTGCTGCTGCTTCAGTGATTATGAAGATTATGAAATGGATTATTTGTTAGAAAGTAATAGTAGGCCGGGCGGTGGTGGCGCACGCCTGTAATCCCAGCACTCGGGAGGCAGAGGCAGGCGGATCTCTGTGAGTTCGAGGCCAGCCTGGTCTACAAAGGGAGTTCCAGGACAGGCTCCAAAGCTACAGAGAAACCCTGTCTCGAAAAAACAAAAAAAAACAACAAAAAAAAAAAAGAAAGTCATAGTAACAAGAGCTGTTGGCTCTTAGGCTCCACAATTTACTTGAAAAACATTAAATATTGTTCTGTTGCATGGAGGACACAAATTATTAACCTCATTTTTTTTTTTATTTTTAAAGAAAATGTGCAGCAGCAGTAGCTCAGCGTTTCTGAACAGCCCCACATGAACAACAAGCTCATGTGCAGGGGCCAGTGAGAAAGAGTTTGGGGTAAGGACCCAGATACCTGTGAACTCCTAAATGTGTTCTAAACATGCTTCTTGTGCTGGAAGAACAAACTTCATTTCCTAGACAAAGCATGTTAGTGTGACCCCAATTCTGTCTTGTAGGGATCATTCTCATAATAGCAGTATTCAGCAGCAGCCTCTGCCAAGTGCTGCCAATGAAGTTTCTGTGGACAGGGCGCTCCACATCTTTGTTAACCTTTATGGTAGTCACTGACTGCATACAGCTGTTGGGCAAATGGATTTTCTACTTTGTTTAGTTTTAATTAAATTAAATAGCCATATGTGGCTTGTGGCTGTTGTATTGGACAAAACAACTTTATAAGCAATATAAGGGCTTTTTTTTCTTGGTGGGAAGACAAGATATCACATGCTTAGAAATGTACAGATTCATTGGTGAATTCATTCCATTAGTTTCTACACTAAGCTTATTAATTTGAATCATGTTTAAGATTGTATTCTTGGGGGAAAGTGAAGCTGAAGAACATGGAAAATATTAGCAATTTTAAACTCAAGCTGGACGGTGGTGGTGTATGTTTTTAATCCCAGCATTCGGGAGGCAGAGGCAGGTGGATCTCTGTGAGTTTGAGGCCAGCCTGGTTTATAGGGCAAGTTCCAGGACAGGCTCCAAAGCTACAGAGAAACTCAGTTCCCAGCACAGAGGATGAGTGTGTGTGTGTGTGTGTGTGTGTGTGTGGTGGTAGCTCAAGGTTGTCTGCTAATATTGGGTAAAATGGCAATAAATAAAATTATTGATACCTTTTTCTTTTTCTTTTTCTTTTTTTTTTTTTTGGTTTTTCGAGACAGGGTTTCTCTGTGGCTTTGGAGCCTGTCCTGGAACTAGCTCTTGTAGACCAGGCTGGTCTTGAACTCACAGAGATCCTCCTGCCTCTGCCTCCCAAGTGCTGGGATTAAAGGCGTGCGCCACCATCGCCCGGCTGATACCTTTTTCTTTTAATGAAGTCAATCAGGGTTTCTTTTGGGAAATGCAGAAATTTCTGGAAAATATTCTTTAGCAAAATCCTAAAGCCAAAAGGAATGTATTTCTAAGAAACAGGCTGAGGTAGGAGTACAGGAGATACATGGGAAGATGTGTTTATAGGTTAAGGTAATGAAAAGAACCTGGCAATGTAATCTGTTGATACAGATCTTTACAGTTTATGGAGTGCAGCATCATTTATTATTATTCTTTTTGTAATAGTAGCAGGTTTGAAAAAGTATAAAACAGTCAGTGCTCTTAATTGTTGAGCCATCTCTCCAGCCCATAAAATAGATTTTTCATGACCATATTTTTATTTCTACCAGGGGTCTATGTTTAGGAGGAGAGGGGATGAAAAATAAAAATCTAATTTAAATGGCTGAGATGCCAAATTGGACTAAGAAATGTCAAATTAGGATAAAGATCCAAACCACAGGGTTGAAGCTAAAAGTAACCAAGTATTTTGGGTGGTGGGAAAAATGGTTCATTCAAGGGTGGAATGAGTGTGAGAATGACAATACCAAGCTGAGACTGGCCCAGCAAGAGGAACCAGAAGAGCTGTGTTCATTGACAGACTTGTTTGGGTCTGAGGCTTGGAAGAACTAGAAAACCTAATTCAAATATCTGTTTGGCAGAACTTTAGACATCCGCTTCCCTAAATAAACAGCTTGGTAACCAATTGAAACAGAAAATACATTCGAGTATAAGTAAGTGTTCTAAGTAGTTATGGGAGTTCATGGGCAATGGGATCTTAGCTGTGAAGCTATTTGTTAGGAGCTAGGTTTGTGGTTTTTGCAATTTCCCTTCTGTATGTTAGGTCCCTGGAAGCCAAGAACATAGAGCTGGATGAAAATCTTGGATATATGACACATCCTAGCTGGGTCCTGTGCCTGACTTTACCGTCATGCTACACAGCATCTCTTTAGGGCTCATCAATTCACAGTTCACTGTTAATGGGTGCTAGTTGTTCATGAGTTGACAGTGTAGTGTAAAGTACAGTGGCCCAGTAGTCACTGGGCTGTTTGTTAATCTCCTGTTGACACAGAGTTTTATGATAGCAGTTAACAATGTGAATGACTATAAACATGTATATAAGCAGTATATTTGCAGAGCTCTTATACAAAGATTGGAGGAGAGCCAGAAAACAAACAGACCTGTTGATTTGTAGCCACAACAGTTGTACTGAGTGTAATTCAGATAACTTTTTTTTTTTAATTTTGGAAACCAGAACATTTATTTTATGACAGATTGAAATCCTCAAGATGAACTGGATGCTGCAACAGCTGCCCTCCTGGGTTTAGGGGTTGTCCCTTCACGGAATCCATTTCTGAATCTTCAATAGACAATTTTTAGGTGCCTAATCCTCCCAGTCCTGGTAGTATTTCGTTTATGGATTTGAGCTTTGGGGAAACTCAACTTCTAACCAGAACTATGCATATTGTTGTAGAACTAAAAATGTTAAGGTTTTGATGCTTTTATTGGCTTTTCATTACTATCTAATGATCTTTTTACAAATTTGTGAATCTAGCCCAATTTCTGATGATCCCATTGGAGGAAGAAATAATCTTTATTTTCATGAATTCCTGTTTCTTAAATCTTAATAATCTTCTCCATGCCTGCATAGATTCCAAGGCCGGGACCTGATTCTTCAGATGTCTCCTAGTGGGTGCTTCTGCTGGGATCTGATTCTTTAGATGTCTGTCTCCTAGTGGGTGCTTCTGCGTGGGAAAGCTGCTTTCTTTGTGTCAGGCACCAGCTGGGCAGGGTCTTGATTATCATCAGTTCCAGACGCAGAGAGTTCTAGGAGAGGTTATCCTTACTAGGCCAGAGATTGAACATGCTGCTCCTGTGACAGACCCACTCTTCACTTTCAGAACTCCTTCTCCTTTTCCGATTGTTGATAAGGAAATGAGGGTTAGCCCACTTGAAAATAAGATAACACATAAACCCAGAACTGCTTCTTAAGGTTAGTTTATAATAGTCCCTTCTATTATTATTATTATTATTGGTTTTTTTGAGATGGTGTTTTTGTAGCTTTGGAGCCTGTCCTGAAACTAACTCGTGTAGGCCAGGCTGGATTTGCCTCTTTCTCTCGAGTGCAGGGATTAAAGGCGAGCACTACCACTGCCTGGCCCCTTCCGTTAATTTCTTAATGATTTCCCTGAGTCATTTATAAATAAAAAAATTTACTATTGTTTCCATTTTCTTTTTATTTAATTTATTTACTATATTTGGCAAAAGGATTCCAGTTCCAAATGTGTAAGGAGCTACCAGAAAGATACAGCATATAGCTTGGTGTGATGGCAAATGCCTTTAATTCCAGAACTAGAGAGCTGGAGGCAGTCAGATATCTTTCGTTTTAGGACAGTCAGGACTACATAGTGAGACCCTGTCCAAAAAAAAAAAAAAAAAAGTAGAGCAAATATAGGGAGAAAGGGGACAAGAGATGATGCCTGAGGGAGGCTTTTACAAGGTAAGATTAGTTGACAACATTTAATAAACACTGAGTTTTTTTGATTCTTAGAGCCCTTATGGATTACTTGTGCAGACTTGAAGTCATTTCTGCTTAAGTTTGGAATTATTGTCAGTTATTCATATCATCCTTACTGACTTTGAGTCAACTCTCCTGATCATAGCTTTCACCCGTTAACTTTGGTGGACAGGGGATTTTATTTGCCTAAATCTGAATGTTATTTGTATGTTGCTTTTTTTTTTTTTGGTTTTTGTTTTTTGTTTTTTGTTTTTCGAGGCAGGGTTTCTCTGTGGCTTTGGAGCCTGTCCTGGAACTAGCTCTGTAGACCAGGCTGGTCTCGAACTCACAGAGATCAGCCTGCCTCTGCCTCCCGAGTGCTGGGATTAAAGGCGTGCGCCACCATCGCCCGGCTGTATGTTGCTTTTGTGGGGTTTTTTGCTTTGTTTTATTTTTGGCTTATGTCTTAGGGTTTTATTGCTGTGAAGGGATACCATGACCAGGGCAACCTTTTTTTTAACAGGGTTTCCCTGACTGTCCTAAAACTCACTAGTAGACCAGGCTGGCCTCAAACTCTAGAGATCTGACTACCTGTGCCTCCTAAGTGCTAGTAGTGTGTCACCACTGCCAGCCTGGTCTAACCATGGCAATTCCTATAAAGAAAAACATTAATTGGGGCTGACTTACAGTTCAAAGGTTTAGTCTATTATCATGACTGGAAGCATAGTGGCGTACAGGTAGACATGGTGCTGAAGCTGAGAGTTCTATATTTGGAACTGAAGGCAACAGAAAAAGGCAGTCAGACCTAGGGGAAAGAATATGGCATATTTAAGGAAATAAGGTACACATTGAGCTGCTTAGAAAAGAGGGTTACTGAGGGAACAGGCAGTATAATATAGTTAGGTAAACTGAAGGAGCTTCAAATGATAGCAGAAAATTTAGTATTTCTTCTACAGGTCAGGGACATCACTGATAAATTTTTTTTTAACAGAGAAGTGGCATGATGAAAGAGTTATTTAGGATGATTGGTATTGGAAAATATAGAGTATAGGACTGGAGAGATGGCTTAGCAGGTAAGAGCACTAACTGTTTTTCCAGAGGACCCACGTTCAGTTCCAGCACCCCCCATCACAGCTCAGAACCATCGGTAACTCCAATTCCAGGGGATCTGACATCTTCACACCAATGCACATAAAATATTTTTTTTATTTTGGTTTTTCGAGACAGGGTTTCTCTGTGGCTTTGGAGCCTGTCCTGGAACTAGCTCTGTAGACCAGGCTGGCCTCGAACTCACAGAGATCCGCCTGCCTCTGCCTCCCGAGTGCTGGGATTAAAGGTGTGTGCCGCCATCGCCCGGCTACATAAAATAAATTTAAATAAATTATAAAACAATAAAAAAGAAAATGTAGAGTGAATGGTGATGTGGGAATGATTTCTTATTAATAAAGAAACTGCCTAGGCCCATTTCATAGGCCAGCCCTTAGGTAGGCGGAGAAAATAGAACAGGATGCTGGGAGAAAGAAGCTGAGTCAGTGAGTCGCCATGGTTCTCCCACGCCAGACAGACGCAGGTTAAGATCATTCCTGGTAAGCCAGCTTGTGGACTACACAGAATAATAGAAATGGGTTAGATCAATATGTAAGAGCTAGCCAATAAGAGGCTGGAACTAATGGGTCAGGCAGTGATTAAAAGAATACAGTTTCCGTGTAATTATTTCGGGGCATAAGCTAAGCTAGCCATGTGGGCGGCCGGGTGCGGGGGACGCAGCCCAGCCGCTCTTATTTCAACAGAATGGGATAAATAATAGGAAATAAAAGAATAGAGTGGGTGGAAGAGCGAAAAAGTACAGAAATGACTTTAAACATCTAGAATTAGCAGGGTATGGTGGCACATAATTTTAATGTAACACTAAGGAAGCAGAGGCAGGTGGATTTCTGTGAGTTCAAGGACAGTCTGTTCTACATAGTGCATTCCAGGACAGCCAGGGCTCTGTCATCAAACAAAATAAAAAAAAGGAATCCAGGACTAAGGGTAAATGGTCTCAGTAATGGTGATACTGGGAAGAGTGGGAAGCAGAGTCTTATGCTGAAGGTGTTTAAGGAGAGTAAGGGGGAAAGAGGGGAAGGTTCAAGGTCTCAGAGATTTTTGTGTATGTAGATGAGAGGACATTACTATCAAAATTACTTCTTATTTCTCGGATTTATTTATTTCTATTTTATATGTGTGCTTATTTTGCTTGCATCTATGTATATGTGCCACATGCATGCCTGGTGTCAGAAGATACCAGGAGAAGGCATCAAGTCTCCTGGAATTGGAGCTAGGAAGATTGTGAGCTGCTGTATGGATACTGGGAACTGAACCTGAGTCCTCTGGAGGAGCAGTGCTCTTAACCACTGAGCCATCTCTTCAGACCCTAAAATTACTTTTTAAATTTTTTATTTTATTTATGTGCAGGAGAGGGTGTCAGATCCCCTGGAATTGGAGTTAATTGTAGTTGTGAGTTGCCCAACATGGGTGCTTGGAACAGAATTCTAGGCTTCTTGAAGAGCAAAACATGCTCTTAACCTCTAAACTCTTTCTCTAGCCCTCAGTTTTGGTATAATGACACAGAAGGGCTGTCCAGCAAGCAGCAACATGTGTGAAGCCTCGGGGTTGACCCCAGAGAGAAACAAAAAGAAATGCTGACATTGAAAAGGGAGACTAGTTTAAGAGGGTGGTTTATATAGGCATATTAACTTAGGCTAGGTTAAGAAATTACAGTGGGGGGTGCTGAGAATGGGCAGGTGTGTGTGTGCATGTGTTGATTTTTGCAGGTTTCCACTTCCCCATCTGCAGTTTTGAAGAGCCTAAAAATTACGGAAAACTAAAAGATTTTTTAGGGTGTTTTTGTTGTTTAAATTTTATTTATTTTTATGTGTATGGGTGTTTTGCCTGAATATCTGGGTACCATGTGTATGACTGGTGCCTGATATAGCTGGAGTTACTGATGGCTGTGAGTCATCATGTGGGTGCTGGGAATTAAACCCAGATCTTCTGGAAGAGCAGGTAGTAAGTGCTCTTATGAGGGTGAAGATAGCTTTTCTATAATCTCTGTAACCATGTTGAGAGGTCAGGCACATTTCATACAAACATTCTGTCCCCAGCTGTTGATCAGAACTACTCACAGCCAACTTTAGGAAATAACTGGTACATATTTTGCCTTGGCTGTAGGTTGCTTCTCTAGCTACTATCCCCAGTAAGAGGGAAACATCATGTGATATACAGGGTACACACCATCCTATCTTTCTGAGTCCTAAATGTGCATTCCAGTGGTAGTACAAGCCTTTAGTTCCAGCATTCAGGAGACAGAGGCAAGTGGATCTTTGTGAGTTCAAGGCCAGCGTGGTCTACAGAGTAAGTTCCAGGAGAGCCAGGGCTGACACACAGAAATACCCTGTCTTGAAAAACCAACCAACCAAACAAGCAAACAAAAAGAGGTGACAAAAGAGGAACCATCAATGAAGCAGAAGTAGTTAAAGTGCTGTCAGGTTCCTTAGGTTAGAACCAAGTCATAGAAGTCAGAGGAGAAGCCGGACGATGGTGGCGCACGCCTTTAATCCCAGCACTCGGGAGGCAGAGGCAGGCGGATCTCTGTGAGTTCAAGACCAGCCTGGTCTACAAGAGCTAGTTCCAGGACAGGCTCCAAAGCCACAGAGAAACCCTGTCTCGAAAAACCAAAAAAAAAAAAAAAAAAAAAAAAGTCAGAGGAGATTGGGCCACGAATCAAAATGCTTCAGAGATGGCAAAGGAGTTGAACATAGTTATCTTCATTTGAACTTTACTTATTTGTGGCTCATTATGACCAGCCTGACAGAAGAAATTCAGATTTGGGAGCTTGGCTGATCTAGGCATACAATGATGTACATTGGAGCCTGCATCCTGCTCTAGAATGGCTATCATGGCATCAGAAAAAGTCATGTTTTTATATACTGTTTTACAAGTCATGGGCTTAGCTGTACTAGTAGGAGTGATTTGGGGTGTGGAGTAAAAGTTCAATTCCCTTCCATACTACTTTAACATAGAGTATTGGTTTGAGTTATGGCCCACCCTGCAATGTATTAGTTCCCGCAGTTCTGTAAAGGCCTGAGGAAGGTTCTTAGTAGGTGTTTCTAAATACAGTGTTGTCCTAGTTGAAGAGTGAGTACTTTTACTATGCGTAAGCCATAATTTAATTATGTTTTAGTTTATTACTGTGTCTATGTGTGTGGCAAATTATGTATGTTGAGATCAGTGGGCAACTTTTGAGAGTTGATTCTTTTCCTTGCACCATGTGGGTCCTGGGATTGTTCTTAGGTTTAGCAGCAGGCACCTTTACCAGCTGAGCTATTTCACTGGTCCTTGAATCATCTCTTTGGCTCTGATACTCTTTTATTCTAATTTAGTGATTCTTGCGGTATGGAGTTTGAAGACCCTGTAGGGCACTCCTTCGGCCCTTTGAAAGACACTAGGAGTATATGGAGTTAAAACTTTTCATAAATAATTCTGTGATTTTATGCCCTTTTCACCTTGTCCTCATAAGGCTATATAGTGGAATTTTCCAGGGACTTCATGATATAAACTATTACAGTAGATTGAAAGCAGAAACAGGCTTGAAAATCCTACTGTCTGAGGATATCATTAAAGAGATTTGCATTGAAAGTTACTACTTTTTGAAATATTAATATTTTACTTTAAAAGTGTAAAGACATAATGATTTTAATTACTATTAAACAAAGTATATATGAATTCTGTTTGGGAGTATCAATTTTTAGGATGCATATTAGAACCAACCAATATTCCATTTCAAGGGTTGGAAAGGAATTCTAGCCTCATAATCCCTTGGGAAAAGGAAGTCCTTTACACTTCCTTCCTTATAAACTCCCTCCCTTTTCTGTTGTGTTGTTTCATCCTCATCTTTAGATGCCTAAAACCCCCTTTCTTTTAAGTCACTTCTAAGTTTATTCGTTTGTCTTTCTCAGTATAACTATTTTTCTTCTACATC
Organism: Microtus ochrogaster; assembly: GCF_000317375.1. Lineage (NCBI taxonomy): Eukaryota > Metazoa > Chordata > Mammalia > Rodentia > Cricetidae > Microtus > Microtus ochrogaster. Next base: position 2,636,143 of record NW_004949146.1, read on the forward strand.
TGTTACTTACTGATTTCCTTTTTAAAAACCCTATATATGGTCTTTTCGTCTTTAATATCTCTTTTCTTTTCCTGTCATTTTCAAACTCCCGCAAGGTGTTAGTAACTTGCTGGGACTCTAGGCCTACACCACTGCACCCAGCTTACGTCTTATTTCTGACATTTACTTTCAAGTTTTGTTCTGAAATATGTTCATCCATTTAACAAATGTTACTAACCACATATAATATGCTATTCCTTTGTTTGACATGGGGATACAGAAACTAGGTTAAAAAAAAATTCGTGTCCTTCCAAAATTTGTAGGCTACCTGGGATGATTACTTTGAATCAAATAGGAACAATAAATAAGGTTATTTGTCCAGTTTCCTACTTTACCCCAATTGGGGTAACTTTGGGAAGATTGTGGGAAATCAATGATAGATGTAACAACAGCAGCAGCTATAAAGCAAAAAACATTTATTGCATGGCTGCTTCATGTCAGGTATTTTTCTGATATCTTATTTAGTTCTCATAGCAAGTCTGCAAGGTGTTCATCCTCATTCTGCAGATGTAAACACAGATACAGAGATAATTAGTAACCTGACATTATTTGTAACTAGAAAGAGCAGCAGGATCACTATTTTTATTATTCTTTATTTATGTGTATATGCCTGTATATGTACATGTACCTGAGATTAAAGGCATATCCTGGAACCGGAGTTACAAGTAGTTGTGAGTTGTCTGATGTGGGTGCTGAGAATCAAACTTGAATCCTCTGCAAGAACAATACATGTTTCTAACCACTGAGCCGTGTCTCCAGCCCCAAGAAGTGAATGTATCTTGGCCAGGAGGCAATACGTAGAGAAATTCAGAGCAGATTGTAGAAATAGAGGATGTATTAAACTAGAAAGCTACTATGTCAGGGCATAGCAATCAACCAGGAGTGGCCACTTAGGAATTTTTTTCCAAGTGTTTGTCGGGAGCTGGATTGATGGCTCAGCAATTAAGAGTGTTTGCTGTTCTTTCAGAGGACCTGACTTGGATTCTCCGCACCTGCATCAGGCAGCTGATAGCCATATGTAACTCCAGCTCCAGGAGGATCTAATGCCCTTGGCCTCCAAACACACCCACACGCATATGCACATACCACATACAGGTATACACACAAAGTCATAGTTAAAAATAAGAAAATAAATCTTAAAGAATGGGTTTTGTTTTCTCTGTGATAGAATTGAAAGTTGTAACACATGGAAAATAATGTGTTTTTAGCATTGAGGGGGTAAGTGGACATGGGTCCCACCACTAACCAAGAAGTTGTTTGCAATTGATACCTGTTGGCAAAGTAAAGGTCAGGTTTTTTTTCTAATGGAATATCACTGGGTATATCAGCCATACTCCTGTAGCATGAATAATAAAAACCTAGAGAAAGATATAGTGGTTAAAGCTGAAATTCAGAGAAGCAGAGCAATAAGCCACTAGAGAGCCGTGGTTTATTAGTTTTATTATTATTATTATTATTATTATTATTATTAAATTCTGAGATAGGGTTTCTCTGTGTAGCTTTGGAGCCTGTCCTGGAACTTGCACTGTAGAACAGGCTGACTTGGAACTCACAGAGATCCACCTGCCTCTGCCTCCCAAGTGCTGGGATTAAAGGCACGCACCACCACCAGCCGGCAATTTTCTACTACCAAAACGGGGGTGATCTTCAGACTGTTTAGACTGCACTGTGTCTCCACCAAACCCTTCAGACTCCATATTCCAATGAGTTCCTGTCTCTTTTCTTTCTATTTCTCTCTCTGCCCAGCCATATCACTCCTGTCTCCACCTCCCTAGTACTGGGGTTAAAGATGGGAGCCACTACCACTTGGATTTCGATAGCCCAGGGTAGCCTTGAACTCACAGAGATCCATTTGCATCTGTCTCCCGAGTCCTGGGATTAAAGGTGTGAGCCACCACTCCTTGGTCTCTAGTGACTTAGTACTCAAGTACTAAGATCTCTAGTACTCTGATCTTCAGGCAAACTTTATTTTTTAAAATACAAATAAAATATCACTATACACTCCAGGGCAGGCCTCTTTCAGGGGTAGTTGGCCACCACAAAATGAACTTTTTGTGTGTGGGGGGGGGCTTTTGTTTCATTTTGGTATTTTTGTTTTTCTGGGTTTTTTTATTTGTTTTGATTTTCATTTTGTGTTTTTGCCAGTGTCTTAGTGTTCTATTGTTGTGAAGAGACCAAGGCAACTCTTATAGAGAAAGCATTGCTGGGCAGTAGTGATGAACACCTGTAGTCCCAGTACTTGGGAGACAGAGGCAGGTGGATCTCTGAGTACAAGGCTAGCCTGGGCTTCAGAGTGAGTCCAGGACAGCAAGGGCAGCACAGAGAAACCCCTGTCAAAAAGCGGGGGAGGAGAAAACGTTTAACTGGGATATTGCTTACAGTTTCAGAGGGTTAGTCCATGGTCATCATGGCTGGAAGCAGATAGGCATGGTGCTGTTGCAGTAACTGAGCGCTACATCCTTATCTTTAGGCAGCAAGCAAAGAGAGAGAGATCATCAGACAGACAGACTAGGCCTGTCTAGACATGAATTTTTAAAACATCAAAGCTCACCTCCAGTGACACATCTCTTCTAACAAGGCCATCCCTTCCAGTCCTCCCCAGACAGTTACTAAGGACTCAGCATTCAAACATATGAGACTGTGGGGGCTATTTTGGTTTAAACTCCCATAGTGGTTCTGTCTGTCTGTTTGTTTTGAAAGAATGAGAAAGAACACAAAGTTGGGTGGGTGGGGAGGTTCTGGGAGGAGTTGGGGAAGGGGAAAACATGATCAAAATATATTGTATTAAATTTTTTTGAAGGAGAAAAAGGGGGTGGAGATTAAAGCAGAATTTTCAAGTTCAAAGAAAAGAAAAGAATGGTCTTTGAGTAAAGAAACTGGAACAGGAGCAACTAGGTGTTTAATTAATGGTAATGCTTGCCCAGTGCCTAAAGGATTATCCATGGCTTACTGGAAACTTCAGAGAACTAGCTAACCTATCTGTTATTCCCTTTGGCAGAGTGACGTCAGAATCAAGTTTGAACACAATGGGGAGAGACGGTAAGTTGCCTTCTGATAAGTAGTTGTGTTAATGTATGCTGAAATCCTGAGAAAGCACTGAGCTAAGAAAACTACCTCTAGTAATAAGACTTTTTCTTTTTAATTAACTTTTCTTGTTAATATTTTAATTATAATTACTTTTGTGAAAAGTCAAGGTGGAAATTCTCAGTGGAGAAAAAATGTGATTTCACTTAATTTCTCTTCCCATCACGGAGAATTTAGGACCCTGTGTTGTGGATGTGGCCTCTTTGCACCCAAATGTGCTTCTCAGTGTGGTCACATACACCCCTTTTGCTGCTCTCTCCCACAGTTGTCTTCCTTTCTCCTTTCTTTTGTGTATTTCTTTACTTTTCTATTGCCATGATAAAACACCATGATGGAAGCAATTTATAAAAGAAAGTCTAATTGGACTTATAGTTTCAGAAGGATAGAGTCCATGATAGGGGAGTAAAGGCGTGGCAATAGCAACAACTGAGAGGTGACTAGAAATGGTGGGAGTCTTGAAACTTCAGTGTCCACCTCTCGTGACACAGCTCGTCCAAGAAGGCCACACTCCCTAATCCTTCCCTTACAATTTCACCAGTGGGGATCCAATATTCAAACATGAGCCTATAGGAACATTCTTATTCAAACTATCACAGAGGAGTAAAGGGCATTTCCATAAGAAGGTTACAGAGCCCCGCTGCAGGTACCTACATTACCTTACTCCTTTTCTGCAGCTGATGCATTGCAGACCACTTTGAAGCCAGCTCCAAAGGAGATGGATAATTGGTGTTGACCCCCGAAAAGACCCATCCTCAGAGAAGCGTACAAGGTTGAAAGAGCTTCCTGGTGAAAGTACTGTGGAAACGATAGTCTGCAGAGCCAGGAACCTGCTGCTACTCTGATCTCTAGGGCTGTTCTAGCCTGGAGGAGGGAGCCTGTCCCCCAGTTGTACATCATCTGCCATGCCAGAAGCAAGGAAGTTAAGTTGCCATTTCATGGTTGATACATTTTATTTTCTGACCTAATGTTTTTGAGGAATAACCAAACTTGAGCACCAGACACTTTTCAGAAGTAGATATGGAATCAAAAGCTCAATTGTGTTGGAGCTTAATTATGCAGTTATGGCCTCTGAATTTCCTGTTCCCAAAGTGGTATGCAGTTTCCATGAGTAGACTTAAACTGTGAAAGTGTATGTGTTTGATTTCAGAGGAGCTGCCAGATGGAAACCACAAGTATTTAAGGTAGTCAGACAGGAATGGCCTTCTGAAGCCCCGAGCCACAAAATGTTGCTATCAGGGTTTTGAAAATCTATATTTTTAAAATGGTGTTGTTTTCAGGAACCATGGCATTTCACCGTTTATGTACTATGTGTACAACTGAGGACTTGAAAGAGTTTCTACCAAAGAGTCAAGCTTAAGCTGTGCCAGGGATCTCTAGTTTCATGGATTTCATCTCTTATGATTTTGTGAAGAGGATCATTGTGGACTTTCTTTAGTTTTCACAGTGAAGTAGTACCTTTCCATTTATTTATTTAAAAGATTTATTTATTATGTACACAATGTTCAGCCTCCATGTATGCCCGCACGCCAGAAGAGGGCACCAGATCTCATTACAGATGGTTGTGAGCCACCATGTGGTTGCTGGGAATTGAACTTAGGACCTCTGGAAGAGCAATCGGTGTTCTTAACCTCTGAGCCATCTCTCCAGCCCCTTTTTATTTAGTTTTTGATTTTTAAAATTTTTTTATTCAACTTGGAAAATGAGTATAAATCCCTGGGTGTTTGGTGAGGAGCAAGATAAAATCTGATTGATGGGTAGAAAAGAGGGAGAAGGGGCAAGGTGCACACATCACAGTGACTGCCTCAGATCCCTACCCGCAAAGGAGAGGTTAAGTGGGGTGGGTTCAGCTGAGAACTCAGGTCCAGAGGAACACCATGATGAGGAGGCCTAAGATGTAAGCTGCCACCAGCTCCTGTCCAGAGACACGTGCAGAACTTGAGACAGTTGGCTGCCAGTCAACTGCAGTCGTCCTGCAGTGGTAGTTGGAGGAAGGCCAGAGATGATAGCTGTCATCAAGAAGCAGGAAGGAACTGGTGGCCAGCCGCTAGGGGGCATTCTCCTGAAGGTGTCTGGCTGGGCTTGGTCCACACAGGAAGCCCTGGGCTGGATGTTGGCTCAGAATGTGCCTGAAGCTCCAGGGGGTATGCTAGGGCTCAAAGAGCAGAGGTGATGTCTTTTTGGCCAACTACATGTCCCTCAGCCCCCTTCTCAGGTAGCTAAATTCGGAATCGGTCCTGGATTCATAGTGGCAGGGGATGGTGGCCACATGCCAGATCACAATGTCAATGCAAGACTGAGACTTCACATATCCTTCTGCCTCAAATACTGTGTATTTGGCAGGTGCTATATAAAGGATTCGGAAGCAAAGTGCAGTTCCCGTGGGGTTGTAGAGGGTCAGCAGCTGCTGCGGTTCACTCCTTTCATTCGCCCTGAATACTAGATCTGGGGTAAAGGCGAGCACCAGGACAGTTTGAATCCGGAGGAAGGAGGGGAACCCTGGGGTCACCGGACCCACCAGCTTCTGGTCCTGGGGCGCCCCATGGTGTATTCTTGGTGGTCAGACATCTGAGAGCAGAGCTCAGAAGTATAAGAGGGCCTTGGAATCTAGGGCTTGTAGTTAAAGTTAACTCCAGTCAACTTGTCTCCAGGCTAAGGGCACCATCTTCCCCAAAAGTTCCTTGATGTCCTTCCCTGTCTTTTAATCTTATGTGTTGTTGGGGTTTCTGTCCTGCCCGGTTCCCACAATCATTAAGTCTCAAAGAAATCACACAGAGGTCTACATTAACTATAAACTGATTGGCCCATTAGCTCAGGTTTCTAATTAACTTTTATAACTATATAGCCCATTATTAGCCCATTATTCTTATCTGTGTTAGCCATGTGGCTCAGTACCTTATTCAGCAGGGCAGTCACATTGTGCTGCTTCTGTGGTCGGGTCAGGATTGCAGAGGAATGGGCTTCCTCCTTTTTAGAAGTCTCCTGTTCTTATTGCCCCACCTCTACTTTCTGTCTGGTTGTCCTGCCTATACTTCCTGACTGGCTACTGGCCAATCAGCATTTATTAAAATATAATTGACAGAATACAGACCATTTTCCCACATCACTTACGTGTGTTGGTGTTTTGCCTACATGTATGTCTCTGCATCACCTTTGTACCTCAGGAAGCCAGAAGAGGGCTCAGAATCCCCTGGAACTGGAGCTAGGATGTTTGCTACTATGTGGGTGGGTGCTGATACACATTGATACACAAAAGAGTTTTATGGAAATGTTGCTCCCCTTTTGGCTTTTGCTAAGGCCTTAATAAGAGGAATGTGATTTACCCTTGGGTATTAGTGGAGAATTTCTCTCCAAAAGTTAGAGGTAGTACTTCCATCTTAGCCCAGTTATATAGCAGCTAGGCAGTACCACTGCTTGGGAGGATTGATTTGAGAGCGAAAAAAAAAAAAAAATACAAGGATTATTATAGTGTAGATAGATTTCCTAGTGGAGACAATTGATATGTCAATGTAATTTCCAGAGGACAGATTATGATTACATTAATATTCTGTCAGAGTTGTTCAACAGAGTTGTAGCTGTCATGAAAGTAGTCTGTATCTGCATCATCAATTACAGTGCCTACACCTACATGTGATTATGTGGCTGATAAGACTAAGGAACCATTTGTTTTGATGTATTTTTGTTGTTGAGTTGGTTTGCTTGTTGAGGCAGGGTCTGTCTAGCTATCCTGGAGACCAGGCTGACCTCAAACTCAGATAAATCCACCTGCCCCTGTCTGTGAAGAACTGAGATTAAAGGCATACACCATGCCCAGCAAGGAACCAATTTTGAACATATTTTAATTTTAAATTTTAGTGGTCATATGTGGCTAGTGGCTTCCATATTAAATAACAATTCTAAATGAGGAAAGCTTTTATTACTGCTCATTGATTCGAGCCTCCCTAGCATAGAGGAACATTAAGTTATCTGGTTAGATTGTATTGAAACCTACTGAGTTAGAGCCATCTCCTTTGAGAGTTGTTGCATCTTCTGATTACACTACTTCCTACTCTGCAGGTACAGTTAATACGTGAAAAGCCATCTTCCTGTTAGCATTGAAGAAGGCAAGAAGCATAGAGGCTGTGGTTGAGTACTCCACTACTAGTCTGACTTGCCCTGCCTGGGCATAATGAGAATGCACTAGCTATTCATAGCAATCTGTACATTGTTTTAGCTTTTACTTCTTTCTACTTTGTAGCACAAATTCTATAAGTATTAATAATAAAAACTCTGAGTCAGATATTAGGGGCTGAAAGCTGAGAGATCAGAGAAGCAGTGTGGCCAGCCACTAGAGAAATCTTTTACCTCCAGCAATGCTCAGGCCAAAGGGATGATCCTGTCCTCAGACTGTCTCCTCAGAATTCATCCTCTGACTACAGGGGGGATCTTCAGACTACAACCGTCTCCACCAAACCTCAGACTGTACTGAGCTCCTGTCTCCTCCTGCCTTATATTCTTCTCCACCTAGCCATATCACTACTCCTGTCTTCACCTTCCTAGTGCCAGAATCACCTTTGTGTGGGCTCTGTTTCTTTTTTAGATAGATTCAATCTTGTGTAACCTAGGGTGGCCTTGAACTAACAGAGATCCACCTGCCTCTGTCTCCTTAGTCCTGGGATTAAAGGTGTGAGCCACCACTCCCTGGCCTCTATTGGCTTAACTCTGCACTCTGATCTTCAGGCAAGCTTTACTTGTTAAAACATTCCTGGATTTTGTTTGGTTGGTTTTTGTATTTTGTTTTTTTGTTGTTGCTTTTTGTCTGTCCATGACTTCCCACTCTTTCTCTTTGAGACAGAGTGTTCTTATTTGTAGCTGAAGCTAATCTTGAACTCTTGGATAGCTTCTGCCTCAGCCTCCTTAGTGCTGAGGTTACAGATGTGAGCCATCATATCTGACTTTGTCTTTTTCTTACTGATTTTTCCCTTCTTCCCTACTTCCCTCCCCATTCTTTCCTTCCTTCCTTCCTTCCTTCCTTCCTTCCTTCCTTCCTTCCTTCCTTCCTTCCTTCCTTTCTTTCTCTTCCTTTGTTTTCTCAAGGGAGTGGGAGTTGACACAAGATTTCAATGTATAACTCAGGCAGGCATTGACCTAACTGTATCCCAGGCCAGCCTAGGACTTGAGATCCTCCTGCCTCAGCCTCCTTTTTAAAATTTATTTTCTTTTATTTTATGTGCATTAGTGTTTTGCCTGCATGTGTCTGTATGAGGATGTCAAAACCCCTGGAAATGGAGTTAGAGACAGTTTTGAACTGCCATATGGGTGCTGAGAATTGAACCTGACTCCTGAAAGAGCAGCGAGTGCTCTTAACTGCTGATCCCTTTCCATCTGCTGCCTCAACCTTTTAAATGCTGATAGGCATATGCCACCGATCCTAGCTTTAATTTTTTAATTAAATTTTATTTTGTTTTATTTAATTTTATGAGTGTTTTGCCTGCATGTGTGTATTCTTGGTGCCCATAGAGGCCAGAAGACAGTGTTAGATCCTCTAGAACTGAAGTTATAGACCTTTGTGAGCCATTGTATGAGTAGGTATTAGAAATCAAACCTGCTTCTTCTGGAAGAGTAAATAAGTAGTGCTCTTAACAACAGAGGCATCTCTCTAGCTCCATACCTTCTAAATTTTCTTTAATTTTTTAAACCAATTCCAGCTTTTATTGATTTTTTTTCATTTTTTGTTTAGTTTCATTGATGGTCTATTTTGCCATTAGTGGTTTGTTTTTTGCTTTTTTGGGGGGGGGGTTTGGGTTGTTTGTTGAGACAAGGTCTCACAGCCATTCAGTCCTGGCTGGGCTCTAATTCTCTTTGTAGATCAGGCCCTCTAATTTACAGAGACCTGTAGTGATGAGGCGAGCAGGCCTGCTTTTCGTCCCACCAGGCTCCCGCATGGCTAGCTTTACACCCGAAATAACAACACACAAATTGTATTCATTTAAACACTGCTTGGCCCATTAGTTCTAGCCTCTTATTGGCTAATTCTCACATCTTGATTAACCCATTTCTAATAATCTGTGTAGCATCACAAGGTGGTGGCTTACCGGGAAAGATTCTAGTCTACATCTGTCTTGGGTTGAAGAATCATGGCGACCACCTCACTGCCTTCTACCTAGCATCCTGTTCTGTTTACTCCGCCTACCTAATTTTCTGTCCTATCAAAGGCCAAGACAGTCTCTTTATTAACCAATGAAAGTAACACATAGAAAGAAGGCCCACCTACATCATTTCCCCTTTTTCTGTTTAAACAAAAAAGAAAGGCTTTCACTTTAACATAGTAAAATTACATATAACAAAACAGTTATCAAGTAAGAATCACAGTTACAATGTTTATATCTATTTTATCTTTATCATAATAATGGAAAACTATAACTATAACTAACCATTCTTCAACTCCATGAAAGACTCCAGAAGAATATAATATTACCTAAGTAAACAAGAAGTAAGCAACTTCCAAAACTCTAGACAGAGACATCTTGCTGCCTGGACAGTCACCCAAAGTTCTTCAGTACCATTGGGGCATCCATCTTTGGCCTTCAGGCCCATAGTATCCAGCAGACATTTCCATGAAGCAGGAAATTTCAAAGGCAGTTCAGTCACTATCTGCTGTGTCCTGAAGAATGTCTTGCAGACTCTTTCATGAATCAGGATCCCTGAAAGACTATCTTACATTTAGGCAAGTTCGGCAGTCCTCTCTCTGTGGGTTCTTTGTGTCCAGTTTATGCAACAGTCCAGGCAAGAGCAGTTTCTTTTTTTTTTTGGTTTTTCGAGACAGGGTTTCTCTGTGGTTTTGGAGCCTGTCCTGGAACTAGCTCTTGTAGACCAGGCTGGTCTCGAACTCACAGAGATCCGCCTGCCTCTGCCTCCCGAGTGCTGGGATTAAAGGCGTGCACCACCACCGCCCGCCCGGCGCAAGAGCAGTTTCTTGCCCAAATGGCTAACCAACTCCATAAGGAGCCTCTTCTATGCCCATCTTCCTCTTGAAGAAGATTGGTGATTCCAGGAGCAGACATGTTTCATTGTCATGAAAAGCCAAAGCCCTTAGTTATTAAAACATTAAATGCCATATTCTGTAGTCTTTGAAAGATATGAAGAATGCCTATTTAACTGAAATATATCTCTACATATCTAGAAAATCTAACTAACATGACTACAAGTTTGACTATTATTGATGATTATCCATTAACAACCTATATTTCCTAATTATACATTACATTTTTAAAATGAACTACACAATCACAATATCTTAGTCAATATCAGAAATACATATACATATAACAAAATTGACCTTAAAATCTGTACCCAGATAAAAGTAGTTGTCAGTCACAGCACACATCAGACATTTGGAAAACAGCAGTGGCAACAGCTGTATGACACTCTTAATGCCTGAAACAAAACTTGAACAAAGTGAAAAATAGCCTTTTGAGTCTTTCTGATACCTGAATTTTTATGCAAATAATTGTTTTTTCTTTGAGGGAAGAAATGTTTTAAGTCATAGTAAAATGCTTTCAATTAAAAAAAATCCGTACCAATGCAAATTATTCATATCTATATCATATCCCCCTTTAAATGTAAAAGAACATTTATAAACAATATTTGGGAATATAGGCGCAGTTTTTTCTCTCCAAACTGCTTCGTGCTGAATGGGGGCGCTGTTATTTAGGTCTTTCATGGTATAACCTGTCTGCTAGGTTCATCTCAGTCAGCGGTTGAGCAAAGTAATTTTTTGAGGGTGTTCACAGCAACCTTTCAGGAGGGCGTGGTCTATCATACCATATTGGGAAAGAAGCAATCCACAGGGTCTCATCCTCTGTGAAAACAAAAGAAGAACTTTGCCAAAGCATCATGACCTTAGATCCAAATTTTGAAGTCAAGGTATTTTCAAAATATCTATCTTGGATTAGTTCAGCAGCATTTATAAACAAATATCTTTTAGCAGCTGTTGCTTCTTCCTCAGCATTCAAACAATTCAAAGAGAGCCTAATAGCATACAGTATCAAGATTCTCTGTGTATTTTCCATCTTTGTGTGGCTTTATTTTAACCTCTATTTCATTTATTTTTACTTTTTGAAACAGGTTCTTTGTATATCTTTGTCCTGGAATAACTCTGTAGAACGGTCTGTCCTTGAACTCCCAGAGATCCACTTGCCTCTGCCTCCCAAGTGCTGGGATTAAAGGTGTGTGCTACAACACCTTGAACTCACAGAGATCTGTCTATTTCTGCCTCCCAGGCATTGGGATTAAAGGTGCATGCTACCACACCTTGAAGTCACAGAGGTCAATCTACCTCTACCCCTTGAAGTCATAGAGGTCAATCTACCTCTGCCTCCCAAGTGTTGGGATTAAAGGTGTGTACCACCACACCCAACTCCCTTTTTTCCTTTTTCCTTTTAAGAACTTTAATCTTTAGCCTGCATATATTTTTAACACACTGTAAACCATTTAAAGGGTTTCTTTGTCTTTGAATCTCTCTTTACTGTATCTCTCTTTTTCTGACCACATGAGCCTTTAATTTACTAAGCAATGTAGAGAGCCATGGCTTTGACAGCTGGATCAAGCCCATTCCTTAGCTTTCCAGCCTCATGGCAGAGGTACCAGCTATAGCCATGTTTATAGCTACAACTCTATGGCGTTTCAAGGTCCCTGCCAGCAAGCAAGCTGCAACAGTATATCCACAGACAACATTCAAGTTTTATCTCTGTAGCCGGCCCTCCTACCTCAAAGAGTCAGAGTTTGCCTTGGTAGGACGGCCCAGAAAGCTGGCATTTTAAAACGGTGCACTTTTTTCCTGCTACGGTTGAAAACTGAAAAGCATGCATTCAGTGTTTCATGGCAGGACCTCTTAAAAGAGCTACAGGGTTTTGCAGCTGAAGCTGAGTCAGGAAGAGAGCACTTGCTTGCCTCTAGTGAGCAGAGCAGACCTGAGAAATTGCTGCTACTAAGAAAACATGCTTTATTCTTTCTCAAGCTTTCTCAGGCTTTCTGTGGATTCAGTTATCCACATCTGGGCGCCATTTGTAGTGATGAGGTGAGCAGGCCTGCTTTTCGTCCCACCTGGCTCCTACATGGTTAGCTTTACACCTGAAATAACAACACACAAATTGTATTCATTTAAACACTGCTTGGCCCATTAGTTCTAGCCTCTTATTGGCTAATTCTCACATCTGTTTACTCCGCCTACCTAATTTTCTGTCCTATCAAAGTGCCAAGGCAGTCTCTTTATTAACCGATGAAAATAACACATAGACAGAAGGCCCACCTACATCAGAGATCTGCTTGCTATTGCCTTCCAAGTGCTGGTATGTACTACCACTTTGGGCAGGAGTTTAAATTTTTGTTGTTAGGGCAAGTGCTGTATCACTTAGCTTTATCCCCAGTCCAAGAAGACAAATTTGACAGCAAAATTATTTTCTGTGGTTATTTGAGTGTGAATGCACCCCATAGACTTAATGTATTTGAATGTTTTATTTCTGGTTGGACTGTTGAGGAAGAATTAGGAGATGTGGGTTGGAGGAGGTGTGCCACTGGGAGTGGGCTTTGAGGTTTCAAAAGCCCACCTAGGACCAGTTTCTGATGCTTGTGGATGAGATAAAAGCTCTCAGCTACTGTTCCGTTACCATGCCTACCTGCCTGTCCCATCACCATGTTGTCATGGACTCACTTTCTGAAATTGTAAGCAAGCCCCCAGTGAAGTGCTTTCTTTTGTAAGTTGTTTGGTTATAGTGTCTCTTCACAGCAATAGAAAAGTAATTAAGACACTTTCTAATTTTTGAATATATGGTTAACCAACAGTCTTTCTCTCCTTTAGAATTATAGCATTTGGCCGGCCTGTGAGATATGAAGATGTGGAGCACAAGGTGACAACAGTATTCGGGCAGCCTCTTGATTTACATTACATGAATAATGAGGTGAGAAAGATGGACGGGGAAGGCCCAAGAGGGACAGCCATGTGTATTTTTTCACTTCTTACCTGAAAATTTGTTAGTTCATTTCTTTAATATCATCTGCAGGTTTTCTGTTTCTGGAGCCACTTATTAACTGCAACAACAGGGATTTTTATTCACTAGATGAGAAATTATATAGCTACTTGCATCTTCCTTACTCAGAAACATCTTATCCCACAGTGAGATAAGATATGATACCAGAGCCAAGGCTTTCTTTGTTTATATTTTGTAATAGGTTTTTGCTATTATTGTTTTCCTTAGCACAGTCTTAACAAAAGTGGAGATTTCAGCAGGAGCTGAGAAGGTATAAGGAACTATGGGATAGATCATCTATTATATTCATAAAGGCTAGGTTCTTCCTTCATTGTTTAATTCTAAATGTAGCTTGTTTTAAAAGTTAGCATCTAATCCATTGATTAACTATTTATTCTGTTCCTTTCCCCAACAGTCTTTATTTATTCCTGTTCCAAATTTCTACTAGGAATTCTTTTGAATATTACTTTATTTTTCTAGCTCTTAAGAAAGGTTACAGTTGGTTTAGGCTCACAGTTTCTATTAGTCTGAAAGGCCAGTGTATTTATGCTTATGTAATAGAAAACATGCATCTTATTTATTTATTTGTTTATTTATTTATTTATTTATTTATTTATTTATTTATTTATTTATTATGTATACAATATTCTGTGTGTATGCCTA
>NW_004949146.1:2650032-2655156 GCF_000317375.1 Microtus ochrogaster
TATTTATTTATTATGTATACAATATTCTGTGTGTATGCCTACAGGCCAGAGGAGGGCACCAGACCCCATTACAGATGGCTGTGAGCCACCATGTGGTTGTTGGGAATTGAACTCAGGACCTTTGGAAGAGCAGGCAATGCTCTTAACCTCTGAGCCATCTCTCCAGCCCCGAAAACATGTATCTTTTTTTTTTTTGGTTTTTCAAGACAGGGTTTCTCTGTGGCTTTAGAGCCTGTCCTGGAACTAGCTCTGTAGACCAGGCTGAAAAACATGTATCTTAAAGGAGTAGTAATGTTGGTGACAGTTGACCTGAGTCTGCCATGCACGTCCTTTACCCCTGAGCTCTATCCTTAACCCTCTTATAAAAATATAGTTTTATATTTGATAGCAAATTAGAAAATTTCTCTCTAGTAGTTTAGTCCCTAAATTGGTAGCTGTTGAGATGTGTGTATATATGTAACATGAGTGCCAGCTTGTTGGGGTTTCTGTCCTGTCCAGTTCCCCACAGCTGGCAAGTCCCAAAGAAAATCACACAGAGATCTCCATAAGTTATAAAACTGATTGCCCCATTAGCTCAGGCTACTTATTAGCTCTTACAGCTTATATTAACCCATTGTTCTTATCTATGTTAGCCACATAGCTCGGTACCTTCTCAGCTGGGTATATTACATTCAGCTTCTTTGGTGGTCTGTGCAGGAGTAAGAGGAATGGACTTCCTCCTTTTTAGCATTCTCCTGTTCTCATCACCCCACCTCTCCTTCCTGTCTGGTTGACCCGCCTATACTTCCTGCCTGGCCAATCAGTGTTTTATTAAAATACATGATTGATAGAATACAGACAATTCTTCCATACCATATATATATTAAAGGATTTTTGGTTTTGTCTTTTAAGATAGTCTGAATATGAAGCCAAAGCTGTCTTTGAACTTAGGACCTTCCTGTTTCTGGCTGTTGTGCACTGGGATTATAGGTACGCACCCGCACCTGCCCTTAGGTGCTGAAGGTTTTGGTTTTTTAGACAAGATTTTGTTAAGTAGCCAATGATGGCCTTCAAATTGAAGTCTTGGTTTTGCTTCTCCTGTACTGACATTACAAGTGACATGTACTACCACACCCAGTGATCTTTAGGTTTTTTTTAGTAAATTTTGAAATATGGCAAATTTGGTAAGTAAATCACTAACTATAAAAAAATATAGCTACAAATTATTTGGGGGGGTTGTTGAGACAGGGTTTCTCTGTAGTTTTGGAGCCTGTCCTGGAACTTGCTCTTGTAGACCAGGCTGACCTCAAACTCACAGAGATCTACCTGCCTCTGCCTCCTGAGTAAACTAAGACATTTTCTATCTAGGATATAAATCTCAATAAAAAGGAGATTGAGTCATTACATGAGAGACTGAGGTTCACATTGTTGAGCTCATCAGCACTGCAGAAACAAAGGATTCTGTAGATGACTTGGTACTTTTCCCCCCTCTTTCAGTTATTTTTCCATTAAGAATCAAGGACTAAGCCAAGTGTGGTGGCGCACACCTTTAATTCCTACCCTTGGGAGGCAGAGGCAGGCAGATATCTGTGAGTTCAAAACCAACCTGGTCTACAGAGTGAGTTCCAGGACAGACAGAGCTACACAGAGAAACCCTGTCTTGAAAAACTAAAAACAGCAACAAAAGGAATCAAGGGCTTGAGTCAGGGCTTGGTTGTCAAACTGCTTGCTTCCCAAGTATGAGGCCCTGAGTTCAGATTCCCCAACACCTAGGCCAGGTACAAGGAAGAAGAATCCCTGGGGCTTAGTGGCTTGTCAGTCTCGTGAAATCACTGAGCTTAAGCTTACAAACTGTCTGAAAAATAAGGTGGAAAGCAATTGAAGAAGATTTTACCTTCTAATTCTACCTCAACATATATGTCCAGGTACACCCCAACCACAGTATGCACATACACACATGCATAGAGGAATTCCATATCTTTTTCAAACTTTTTCCCCTTCCTTCTTTCTTTTTTTAGAGATGTGTTTCCTTATGAAGTTCTGGCTGGTGTGGAATTCACTCTAGAAATTAGGCTGGCTGTGAACTTGTTGGAAATCTTGCTTCTGTCTCCCAAGTCTGCCGCCACCATACCTTGTTCCCCATTCTTGACAACAAAGTGACTACTCAAAATGTTACTATATATGTATGTATGTATGTATGTATATATGTATAATATATATATTAATTCTAAAGCCATATATCAAGAATTCTTGCTGTTACATTAATACATGTTTTTTGGGTTGTTTTGTGTGTGTGTGTTTTGTTTTGTTTTTAGTTTTTCGAGACAGGGTTTCTCTGTAGCTTTGGAGCCTGTCCTGGAACTAACTCTGTAGACCAGGCTGGTCTTAGGCTCACAGAGATCCACCTGCCTCTGCTTCCTGAGTGCTGGGTTTAAAGGCGTGCACTACCACCGCCTGGCTAGTTCATGTTCTTTTATATTTAGGTCAGTGATGTGGAGTTGATCAGTTTGTATTTTGTTAATTTTAAATACGTTAATTCTGCTGGGCATGGTGGCCCATACATTTAAAGCCAACATTCAGGAACAGAGAAGGAGGATCTCGGGGCTGGAGAAATGGCTCAGCAGTTAAGAGCACTGATTGCTCTTCCAGAGGACCCGGGTTCAATTCCCAGCACCCACAAGGCAGCTCACAACTGTCTGAAAATCCAGTTCCAGGGGATCTGACACCTTCACACCAATGCACATAAAATAAAGATAAATAAATAATTAAAAAATAAAAAAAGAACAAACTGTTTAAAAAAAGAGAGAGAGAAGGAGAATCTCTGTGAGTTCAGGGACAACCTGATCTATATTGGGAGTCCAAGGACAGCCAGGGCTAAATAGAGAGACCCTGTCTCCAAACAAAACAAAACTAACAAACCCTCAATTCCTTTCTTTTCTCCCTTTAAACTCTGCTTGTCAGGATTTTGGACTCCCCAATAAGAAATTAATTATAGTTTAATATACATTTTTGTCATACTAGTTATTAAGGTATAATTCACTTATCTTAAAATTCAACCCATTAAAATATCAGATTCATTGGGGTTTACATTGAATTCATAGTTATACAGCCGAAATCACCGGCTAATTTCAAAGCAGTTTCATCTTCTAAAGAAATACTTTAGACCCATTATCTGTCATTCCCCAGTCTCTTCTCTCCCCAGATTTTAGTTGCCACTTAACCTAATTTCTGTATCCTTGGTTTGGCTTATTCTGAATATTTCATATATGTAGAATCATATACTATAGAGCCTTTTATGCCTTACTCTTCCACTAAGCCTCTTTTTTTTTTTTTTTTTTTTTTTTGGATTTTTCGAGACAGGGTTTCTTCGTAGTTTTTTGGTTCCTGTCCTGGAACTAGCTTTTGTAGACCAGACTGGCTTTGAACTCACAGAGATCCGCCTGTCTCTGCCTCCCTAGTGCTGGGATTAAAGGCGTCTGCCTGTCTCTGCCTCCCGAGTGCTGGGATTAAAGGCATGCGCCACCACCGCCCGGCTTAAGCCTTTGCTTTCATATCGTAGCATATATCAGTACTTTATTACTCTTTATGGCTGAATAATAAAAATTCAGTTATATGGATATATACCACTTTATTATTTTTGATTTTTTTTAAGATAGGGTTTCTCTGTGTAGCCTTGGATGTCCCTGGAACTCACTTTCTAGACCAGCCTGGCTTCAAATTTACCGAGATCTGCCTGCTTCTGTCTTCCTGGAGCTGAGATTAAAGGCATGTGTCACCATTACCCAGCTATATATACCACTTTTCATGTATCCATGCATCCAGTTGCTTTCAGTATTTTTATGAATAAGGTTTTATATGAACATGTATTTTCAGTTGTTACATATGGCTGGAAATAGAATTGCTAGGTACAGCAACTTTTTAACTTCCCAAGTTTTCTATAATGTCTATACCATTAAACAATCCTACCAACAATGTATGAGAACTGAAATTCTCCACCAATCTTACCATTACTTATTTCCTGCCTCCTCTTTCTCCCTTTTCCCGGTCTCTGCATGCTAGGGAAGCACTCTATCTGTGAGCTATTAGCCTGAGTTCTGGGTGCAGTGTGCACCAACATATTCCATTCCCTTTTTCTGATAGCCCTTCTGGTACACGTGAAATGTTGTGATATTGTGGTTTTGATAGGCATTTTCCTAATGACTAGTGATGTAGAGCATATTTTCTTGTGCTTATTGGACAATTATCTATTTAAATCCTTTGCTTATTTTAAAAGTGAGTCTTTATTGTTGAATTGTAAAAGTTCTTATATAGTCTATGTTCTACTAGACCCCATACACTGGCAAAATTGTCTTTAGTTTTTTTTTTCTTTTTCTTTTTTTTTTTGAAGTTAACATGCTTGTTAACTTTTGCTTGAATTTTGTTTTAGCATACACATATACCCCCAAAATGGACTCTCTCTCTTTCACTCTCTGTCTCTTTCTCTGTCCACCTGTCTTTCTGTTTCTTTCTTTCCAATATCATGGAGCTCAGGCCGACCTCAAACTTTTGATTCTCTTGCCTCCATCTCCCAAGGGCTGGGATTATAGGTGTACATCCCTTATGGCTGCTTGATGCAGTGCTGAGGCTTGAATGTAGTGTTTTCTTACATGCTAGGCAAGCACACTGCCAACTGAACTACATCCCACTCCTGTTACTTCTTTTTTCTCAGGGAGGAACGTTTGTGCAATATGATATGAATTATAAAACATTCTCCATCCTATGAATAGATTTGAGGTTTTTAAATTTAGTACTGATTATTTGTTTATTCCAATTTGGGATTTAGAATTCTTATCTCCTTATAAGTTAGGAACTGAATAAATTAATTGGGCTTTTGCTTGAATTTTGTTTTTAGCATACACAATTTTAACATTTGCTAGGTACTAGGTAAAGTATACTTTTTCATCTTTAATATTAAGTACTTGGGCTAGGGTGCTGGATCAGTGGGTAAAGCACTGGCAGTCTAAGTGTGAAGACCTAAATTCAATCCAGAGAGCCACTGCAAAAACCAGGCATTGTAGCCGGGCGGTGGTGGCGCATGCCTTTAATCCCAGCACTCGGGAGGCAGAGGCAGGCGGATCTCTGTGAGTTCGAGGTCAGCCTGGTCTA
>NW_004949146.1:2655936-2657118 GCF_000317375.1 Microtus ochrogaster
GGAGGAGGAGGAGGAGAGGGAGAAAGGAGAGGAGAGAGAGAGAATTGAATATGAGCTGTATGATTCCATATATATTAAAAGTTCAAAAATACAAATCTGTCGAGATAGAAAATATGCTGGTGGCTGCCTGGCACTGGTAGTTGGAAGGGGAATGGACTATAAATGGGTAAGTGAGAGCACTATTTTAAGATTGAAAAGAGCTGATGGATGCACAGCTTTGTAAATCTACTTAAGAATTGCTGCATACTGCGAGAAAACAAACCTTATAATTTCAGCTGGATCTCATAAGAAAGTGTTTTCTCCAAACATATTTTTATTATTTTGTTTTCACAAACTAAAGCATTAAAATAGATTTGTATTTTGTTTGATTTCCTTTTTCTGTGTCTATTTGTTGTAGCTCTCCATCCTGTTGAAAAACCAAGATGATCTTGATAAAGCAATTGACATTTTGGATAGAAGCTCAAGCATGAAAAGCCTTAGAATACTACTGTTATCCCAAGACAGAAACCATGTAAGTAACCCCTGTCACAGAAGACAAAGCTTATATTCCTTCAGTCTTGCCTTGTTTACTTGACAGGATTTTGTGTTTCTTAGCCACTGCCAAAATAAGAGTATGACATTCAGTCCAGCCCTGTAAATGACCAGGAAGTCTTCTACATTTGATTTCCCTGGGAGCCAGATTGTTAGGGTCAGTTACAACAAAGATTATTTTACTAATAGCATGGGGGAGGGGTCAAAAAAACATTTCATGATAAAAGAGAAAAAAAATACACGCACAGTCCTTTGATTAGATTTTGATCTAAATAAGAGATATTTGTATAGTATAGGGTTTAGCTACGAGGACTAGTTGTCAAGGATTTGAGACTCCCACAACTCAGTAGCCTTGCCTTGCCTTTGAGACATAAATGAGAAATACTTTTACTTCTTTTCGCTGGAAAAAATAGCCATTGACTGGAGGGCTTCTTGCAGTTTGCCAGCTTAAAGTGTTTTACCAAATGTCTGGGAATTATCTCTTACACAATTTCCTCTACCGAATGGTCCCTTGGGGTGTATATTTTGTGAGCATGCTTACAATCTTGACCTGTTTGCCATCATTGAAGATGCATGTTCTTTTTTTTTTTTTTTTGGTTTTTCGAGACAGGGTTTCTCTGTGGCTTTGGAGCCTGTCCTGGAACTAGCTCT
>NW_004949146.1:2657218-2659902 GCF_000317375.1 Microtus ochrogaster
GACAGGGTTTCTCTGTGGCTTTGGAGCCTGTCCTGGAACTAGCTCTGTAGACCAGGCTGGTCTCGAACTCACAGAGATCCTCCTGCCTCTGCCTCCTGAGTGCTGGGATTAAAGGCGTGCGCCACCACCGCCTGGCTTGAAGATGCATGTTCTGATAGGTTTCTTGGCACTCCTTCTTTTCCTTACACTTGAAGACAACTAACTGGAATGGTTATATGAGAATGACGGACATAGCATATCAGAATAGTTTAGGTGGACTGACCCTTATGCTGCCATTTTATTTTATTTTATTTTGTCTTTTTGAGGTAGAGTCTCACTATGTAGCCCTCACTAGCGTAGAACTCAAGAGGTTAGCCTACTTCTGTCTCCTGAGTGCTGGGATTAAAGGCACCATTACACCAGGCTCCATTTATATACTTAGATTTCTTTTATGTGTATAAGTGTTTTGGCTGCTTGAATATAGGTGTGCCATGTGCATACGTATCTGGAGCATATGGAAGTCAGAATAGGACATGGATTCCTGGAACTGGAATTACGGATAATTGTGAGCCGCCATGTATGCACTTGGAACTGATCCCAGGTCCTCTGCAAAAACAGCTGTTGCAAGGAGGCTGCTTGCTTGTTTCCTGGCTGCCCAGACTCCCAAAATAACCACACAGAAACTGTATTAATTAAATCACTGCTTGGCCCTTTAGCTCTCGTTTTATTGTCTAACTCTTACATATTAATTTAACCCATCTCTATTAATCTGTGTATTGCCATGTGGCGGTGACTTACCGGGTGAAGTTCTGGAGTCTGTCTCTGGCGGGGCTATATGGCTTCTCTCTGACTCTTTCTCCTTTCTCTCAGCATTCAGTTTAGTTTTTCCCACCTACCTAAGTTTTGCCCTATCACCAGGCCAAGCAGTTTCTTTATTCACCAAAGGTATTCACAGCATACAGAAGGGAATCATACATCAAACAGCAAGTGCTCTTAACTAGTGGACCATTTCCTGAGGTCCTATATATATATAAACTCTTGTTATCTGGAACTTACTATGAAGACCAGCCTGGCCTTGAACTCAAAGATGTACCTGCTCTATATGTTGAGTGCTGGCATTAAAGGCATGTGCCACTACACTTGGCAAAGAGAGATTTTCTTAATCCCAGATGTATTGTTTGTCTGATATGTTGGGAAAATATTCCAAAGTAGATATATACCATTTCATTTATCCTTCAAGTTCCTCACCTCCTCATTGTCATTCTTACTAGCCTATTAGGTAAGACCTAAGTGGAGCCTAAGGCAGCTAGGGATATATTTTAGTGTTAGAATACTTGCCTAGAATACTGTCTTTGACATTTTAGCAAGTAGTTTGATTTTACCTATTACAGTTTATCAGCATTCTTGCTGTAACCTTTTTTTATTATTTCTTACTCCTTCAGTTTGGATGTAGTTTTCATACTAGTTCACATTTTGTTTAGTAATTGATTTTGCATTGCATATTTGTAAATTATATCACAAAAGATTACAAACTCCCTAAGAATAAGAGCTGTATCATTGTCTTGAAACACTTTGCTGCCCTTTATCTTAATAATACATAAGGAGTGCTTTTTTTAATATAGTTTATTTATGTACATGAATACTCCATTTGCATGTATGCCTACATGACAGAAGAGGGCATTAGATCCCATTATAGATGGTTGTGAGCTCTTTTGTGTATGTGTGTGTGCACGCGTATGCACTCGCTCCTGTGCACGCGCACACTGGGAATTGAACTTAGGACCTCTGAAAGAGCAGCCAGTTCTCTTAACTGCTGAGCCATCTCTGCAGCCCCCAGGAGTGCTTTTTCAACTCTGTCTTAGTTAGGGTTTCTGTTGCTACAGTGAAACACAATTACCAAAACACAAGAGGGTGAGGAAAGGTTTTATTTGGCTTACACTTCCATTTCACAGTCCAACATCGAAAGAAGTGGGAGCCTGGAGCAGGAGCTGATGCAGAGGCCATGGAGAGGTGCTGCTTACTGGCTTTCTCCTCATGACTTGCTCAGCCTGCTTTCTTACAGAATCCAGGACCACCAGCCAGAGATAACACCACCCACCATGGGCTGAACCCTCCTCCATTAATCACTAATTAAGAAAATGTCTTACAGCTGCATCTTATGAAGGCACTTTTTTCAATTGAGGTTCCCTCCTTTCAGATAATTCTAGTTTATGTCAGGTTGACATAAGATTACCAGCACAAATTGTTAGCAAATGTTGATCACTTTTAGCAAACCCCCCTTCCTTATAAAAGAGACTGAATTAGGGGTCTGGCGAGATGGCTCAGTGGTTAAGAGCACTGCCTGCCCTTCCAAAGGTCCTGAGTTCAGTTCCCAGCAACCACATGGTGACTCACAACCATCTGTAATGAGATCTGGTTCCCTCTTCTGGCCTTCAGGCATGCATGCAGACAGAATACCAAGAATACTGTATACATAATAAATAAATAAATTAAAAAAACAGAGAGAGACTGAATTAGCAATTAGTTGAATTGAGCCTGTGGGGCTCGACCCCTTTGGAGGCTGAATGACCTTTTCTTTCTTTCTTTCTTTCTTTCTTTCTTTCTTTCTTTCTTTCTTTCTTTCTTTCTATCTTTCTTCCTTCCTTCCTTCCTTCCTTTCTTTCTTTCTTTCTTTCTTTCTTTCTTTCTTTCTTTCTTTCTTTCTA
>NW_004949146.1:2660155-2669157 GCF_000317375.1 Microtus ochrogaster
CCTGCCTCTGCCTCCCAAGTGCTGGGATTAAAGGCAAGCCCCACCACCGCCCGGCAGCAGCCAGTACTCTTAACCTCTGAGCCATCTCTCCAGCCTCCAACCATCTCTCCAGCCCCCAGGAATGACCCTTTCACAGGGATCACATAAGACCATTGAACAAAACAGATGTTTGTTTATATTACAATTCATAACAGTAGCAAAATTACAGTTGTGAAGTAGCAATGAAAATAATTTTATGGTTGGGGTCACCACGACATGAGGAACTGTTTTAAAGGATTGCAGCATTAGGAAGGTTGAGAACCACTGCTTTAAAGCTACATTTGTTAAAGCAAAGCTGGAGGCGGGAGAGGTGGCTCAACCATTAAGATCACTTACTGATCTTCCAGAGGTCCTGAGTTCAATGCCCAATAACCATCTGTAACAGAATCTGATTTCTTCTTCTGGTGTACCTGGAAGACAGAGCACTTAAACCCCACACACTAATAGTGGGAGAGATCAACACTCTACTCTCACCACTGGACAGGTCAGTCAGACAAAAAATGAACAGAGAAATAGGGAGCTAACAGATGTTATGTCTCAAATGGACTTAACAGACATCTATAGAATATTCCATCCAAACATAAAAGAACATACCTTCTTCTCAGCACCTCATGGAACCTTCTCAAAAATTGACCACCTACTCGGTAACATAACAAACCTCAACAGATACAAAAAAAATTGGAATAACCCCATGTATCTTATCAGATTAATCATGACTTAAAACTAGAATTCAACAGCAGTACTAATTCCAGAAAGCTCACAAACACATGGAAATTAAACAATGCTCACCTGAATCATCAGTGGGTCAAGGAAGTAATAAAGGGAGAAATGAAAGACTTCCTTAAATTCAATAAAAATGACCATATGACATACCCAAATTTATGGGACACAATGAACCAGTGTTAAGAGGAAAATTCATAGCACTAGATGCCTACATAAAGAAGCTGGAAAAAAAATCACACACTAGTGAGTTAACAGAACATTTGAAAACTTTAGAACAAAAAGAAGCAAACTCACCCAAGAGAACTATACAGCAGAAAATAATCAAATTGAGAACTAAAATCAACAAAACAATACAAAGAATCAAAGAGACAAAGAGTTGGTTCTTTGAGAAAATCAACAAAATAGACAAACCTTCTTTTATCTAAACTAACCAAAAGGCACAGAGAGAATATCCAAATTAATAAAATTAGCAATGAAAGGGGGACATAACAACAGACATGTAGAAAATCCAGAGAATCATCAGGTCATACTTTGAAAACCTGTACGCCACAAAATTGGAGAACTTAAAGGAAATGGACAACTTTTTAAATAAATATCACTTACCAAAATTAAATCAAGACCAGATAAGCAAATTAAACAGACCTATAACTGCTGAAGAAATAGAAACAGTCTTCAAGAGTCTCCCAACCAAAAAAAGCCCAGGACTAGATGGTTTCATCTCAGAATTCTACAAGATTTCCAAAGAAGAACTAATACCAATACTCCTCAAATTATTCCACACAATAGAAACAGAAGGAACATTTCCAAACTCTTTTTATAAGGCTACAATTATCCTGATACCCAAACCACTTAAAGACGTTACTAAGAAAGAATTACAGACCAATCTCACTCATAAACATTGATGCAAAATTACTAAATAAAATACTGGCAAACCTAATCCTAGAACCACATCAGAACCATCATCTACCATGATCAAGTCGGCTTCATCCCAGAGATGCAGGGATGGTTCAGCATACAAAAATCTGTCAAAGTAATCCACCATATAAACAAACTGCAAAATAAAAACCACATGATCATCTCATCAGATGCTGAAAAAGCTTTCGACAAAATACAACATTCCTTCATGATAAAGATCTTGGAGAAAGCAGGGATACAGGAACATACCTAAACATAATAAAGACAATATACAGAAGCCAACAGCCAGCATCAAACTAAATGGAGAGAACCTCGCAGCGATCCCACTGAAATCGGGAACAAGACAAGGTTGTCCACTCTCTCTATATCTATTCAATATAGTTCTTGAGGTCCTAACTAGAACAATAAGACACCAAAAGGAGATCAAGGGGACACAAATTGGAAAAGAAAAAGTCAAACTCACTGTTTGCTGATGATATGATATTTTACATTAGCAACCCCCAAAACTCTACCAAGGAACTTCTACAATTCATAAACACTTTCAGTAATGTAGCAGGATACAAGATTAACTCAAAAAAAAAAATCAGTAGCCCTCCTGTACACAGATGATAAATGGGCTGAGAAAGAAATTAGAGAAACATCACCCTTTACAATAGCCACAAATGGCATAAAATATCTCAGAGTAACTCTAACCAAATAAGTGGAAGACTTGTATGATAAGAACTTTAAATCTTTGAAGAAAGAAATTGAAGAAGACACCAGAAAGTAGAAAGATCTCCCATGCTCCCATGCTCTTGGGTAGGTAGAATTAACATAGTAAAAATGGCAATCTTGCCAAAAGCAATCTACAGATTTGACGCAATGCCCATCAAAATCCCAGCCAAATTTTTCACAGACCTCAAAAGAATGGTACTCAACTTCATATGGAAAAGCCAAAAACCCAGGAAAGCTAAAACAATCCTGTACAATAAAAGAATCTCTGGAGGCATCACAATCCCTTACCTCAAACTCCACTACAGAGCTACAGTACTGAAAACAGCCTGGTATTGGCATAAAAACAGGAACCATTGGAGGACCAATGGAACCGAATCAAAGACCTGGATATTAATCCACAGTTTTGAACACCTGATTTTTGACAAGCAAAAAATATCAAATGGAAAAAAGAAAGCATATTTAACAAATGGTGCTGGCATAACTGGATATCAACATGTAGAAAAATGAAAATAGATCCACATCTATCACCATGCACAAAACTCAAATCCAAATGGATCAAATACCTCAACATAAAGCTAGTCACACTGTGAACCTCATAGAAGAGAAAGTGGGAAGTACACTTGAACACATTGGCACAAGAGACCACTTCCTAAATGTAACCCCAGTAGCACAGACACTAAGAAAAATAATAAATGGGACCTCTTGAAACTGAAAAACTTCTGTAAAGCAAAGTACATGGTCAACAAGATAAAACGACAGCCTACAGAATGGGAAAAGATATTCACCAACCGTACATCAGACAGAGGTCTGATCTCTTCAAATGGCAAAGAACTCAAGAAATTGGTCATCAAAAGAACAAATAATTCAATCAAAAAACGGAGTACAGCTGGGCGGTGGTGATGCACGCCTTTAATCCCAGCACTTGGGAGGCAGAGGCAGGCGGATCTCTGTGAGTTCGAGACCAGCCTGGTCTACAAGAGCTAGTTCCAGGACAGGCTCCAAAACCACAGAGAAACCCTGTCTTGAAAAAATAAGAAAAAAAAAAAACGAGTACAGACCTAAACAGAGAACTCTCAACAGAGGAATCTGAAATAGCTGAAAGACACTTAAATAAATGTTCAATATCCTTAGTCATCAGAGAAATGCAAATCAAAACAACTCAGAGATTCCATCTTAATACCTGTAAGAATGGCCAAAGTCAAAAACACTGATGACAACTTATGCTGGAGAGGTTGTGGGGTAAAGGGAACACTTCTGCATTGCTGGTGGGAGTGCAAGCTGGTATGTATCCCCTTTGGATGTCAGTGTGGTGATTTCTTAGAAAATTAGGAAACAACCTTCCTCAAGACCCAGCAATACTACTTTTGGGTATATATCCAGAGGATGCTCAACTGTGCCACAAGGACATATAATCTCTATGTTTGTAGCAGCATTGTTTGTCAAGGCAGAACCTGGAGACAACCTAAATGCCCTTCAACTGATGAATGGATAAGGAAAATGTGGTACATTTACATAATGGATTACTACACAGCAGAAAAAAACGACATCTTAAATTTGAAGGCAAATGGATGGAGCTAGAAAACATTATTTTGAATGAGGTAACCCAGACCCAGAAAGACAATTATCATATGTACTCACTCATAAGTGGTTTTTAAACATAAAGAAAACCAGACTACAATTCACAATCCCAGAGAACCTAGACAGCAATGAGGACTCTAAGAGACATAGATGGATCTAATCTACATGGGAAGTAGAAAAAGACACGATCTCCTGAGTAAATTGGGAGCTCGGGAACCTTGGGAGAGGGTTGAAGGGGTAGGGAGAAGAAGGGAGGGGAGCAGAGAGAAATGTAGAGCTCAATAAAAATCAACAAATATTTAAAAAAATCACAAAAAATGTGTTAAAAGAACAGAAATAATAGTAGAGGGCAGTGAGATGGCTCAGAAAGTAAAGTACTGCCTGCCAGCCATCATGATCTGAGTTTGCTCCCTAAAGCCTACATGTTGGAAGACGAGAACTGACTTATATAAGCCATCTTACCTGTGCAAATGCACACACAGAAATAGTAAATGTATAAATAGTTGTTTTTAAACAAATAGTTTTTTTAAGATGGAGAGTAATGAAGGAAAGATTCCCATGGTTAATCTATGTCATCCACATCTATGTATACGTCGCATGAAATATTAATTTTGTGCCTTTAATTTCCAATTTTTTATTAACTGCATTTATTTATTTATTTGGAAAGTAAGATGGGCTAGGCTTGGTGGTGTATACCTTTAATCACAGCACTTGGGAGACAGAATATTGCTCGTAGCTGAAGGTGAGCCTGGTCTACATGGTAAGTTTCAGAAAAACCAGAGCTATATAATAGAGACCCTGTCTGAAAAAAAAAAAGTGAATTGTAAAATATAAAGTAGACAAACTGGAGTTTATAGGCAGCTCTGAGGTGGATGCTTGCTTAGTAAATCAAAGCTCCTGGCCTTGGATCTGACCCCCATCCATAAAATCAAAAATAAGACAAAACAAAAAAAAATAGACACTTATAAACAATAAGCCCGTACTAGTTATTACATTCAGTCGATATAAAGTTACTCTACCAAACTGCTATAAAATGCTTCCAGGATTATTGTCATTGGTTATCTGAGAGAGGACCAGTGTGCCACCAGTTCATAGACTGGCGCTAGAGATGATACTGATGAGCACTACTCCAGCATACTGTATCTTTGCTGTCCAGTTCTCATCATTGATAAATGTTGGCCATTTTGTTTCTCTACTGTGAATCTCATTATTATTTATTATTGCCTTTTCCAGCCTTGCTTCTGTTTGTTTGTTTTGAGGTGATCTCTAACCCAAGCTGGTTGTAAACCCACTAGGTAGCTGAGGATGGATAACCTTGTACTCCTTGATCCTCCTGACTACCTCCGAAGTGTTGGAATTACAGGTGTATATCACCATGTCTAGTTTTACCCAGTGCTGAGATTGAACCCAGGGCTTTGGGTAAGAACCCGACCAACTGAGCTACATTCTCATCAGCCCAGCTTTATTTATTTCTGTGTATTGCCTGCACTGCATATGTGCCTGATGCCCGTGAAGGTCGAAGGAGGGTGTTGGGTCCCCTGGAACTGGAGTTACAGGCAGTATATGAGCTGTCATGTGGGTGCTGAGAATCCAGCCTGGCTCCTTTGAAAGAACAGCTAATGCTCTTAACTGCTGAATCATCTCTCCAGCCCCCTCCCCCCGTTTATAGATTTTTAAAACTGAAGGTTAGAGTATATGTTCTTTGATCCATTTCAAATCCATGCTGCCAAGATTCATTCAATCTCCACAACATGAAAGGCTTTGCATCTAAGCAGATGGCCTTGGGCACTCATCATGTAGCTCCTTCCCTAACTTCAGGGCTACTGGGCCCCTTCTTGCCCTTTCCCCCCAGTGTGTGGTTTTGGCTGTTTTTTCCTTTCTGACTCTCAGCAGAGAGCTATTGCACATTGGAGGCTTCAGCAAGAACATTCACTTCCCCTTGGTTCTGACTTCCTGTTAGAACAAGACAGTTTGTCAAGACGACCCTATATGTGATGACGTGTGGCATGGAAAGACTAGGGAAGGGAAGGCTGCTTGGCAGCTGAACTTGCCCCTAGAAGTGGGAAGTCTTTTTCCTGAAGGACAGGATATAAAGATTGCTAGTGGCCAGCAAGCTCTAGTGACCCTCTTGCCTTCAGTACCCTACTCACCTTCCATATTGGGGTTACAGGAACACACAGCCACGCCTGGCTCTTTCCATAGGTACTGGAATCTAAACTCAAGCCCTCGTGCTTGCTAAGTTAGCGCTCTTACTCACTGAGCAGCTCAAACTGCCCTCTCCCCCCCAGATGACTTTCGGTTTTTTTTTTTTTTTTGTTGTTGTTGTTGTTGGTTTTTTGAGACAGGGTTTCTCTGTGCTACGTACGGTTCTGACTGTCCTGGAGCTTGTCTCCCAAGTGCTGGGATTAAAGGTGTGTGCCACCACCTGCCTGGTGTTTTGTTTTTGTTTTTGTTTTTTTAGACATAATTCTTTATTGATTCTTTGAGAATTTCACATCATGAACCCCAATCCCACTCACCTCTCAGTCCCACTATATTCTCCCCTAACCCCTGCAGCATCATCCCCAAAGGAACATCCCCACAAATCAATTAAAAACAAGCAAACAAACAGCAACAAAACACCTTATTCCATATTTCTAACACCTCTTCATTCATCTTAGTGGCACTGTGTGCTGTGGTGTGTCACACAATATACCCTTTTGTCCAATTGGTCCCATCCACAAAATGTTCATTGCAATAAGTCATTGGTTCAGTTCAAGGCCTCTGTCACACCATTATCACTGAACCCTCACTGGAACTCTTCAGATATCCTGCTGTTGCCCTGAGTCATGAGGATCCTGAAGTTATTGTTCTGTAGGACCAGTCCCTTTGGGTCATAGATGGGGTAGATGTTAGGGTGGGCCAACCAAGGTCTAGGATGTACACGTTTGGGTGGTAGCTGAGCTGTTCTGTCTGGGCCACTGGGACTACCCCCTTAGAACTACGTCTCCTAGGCCCATGCCATTGAGGCCAGCTCTACTGTTGTTGTGTCCAGTATGGGGCAGAGCCAGCTATCCCAAGACCAGTGAAGGGTGGGACCACCTCCACACAACCCTTGAATTTCAGCCATGCATGGTTCAGATGACCCTTTGTAGCAACATGGACCATGGACATCATCACAGACCCCAACTGTAGCAGGGACATGGACACAGATACAGCCCTTGGCAGCAGCTCTGGCCTGGGTGTTACCATGGCTCTAGTGGGGACAGTATAGGCCACTCATTATGGCCCTGGTAGCAGCAAGGCCCTGGGACACTCACATGATCCCCTGAGTGGCTTTGTAAAGTACATATTTCATCTGGCTTGGTAGTATGTATTTATAATCTCAGCACCCAGGCACCTGAGACAGGGAGAGCACAAGTTCAAGGCCACCAATAAAACCTTGTCTCAAAAAAGGAAAAAAATAAAATAAAACATACATTTAGTAGCCAGAATTTTGTAGGGCAGTGAAATATCTTCATATAGATGACTTTCCTGCTGTTCACTAGATACTTTTTTTAGATTTTATGTGTGAATGTTTTTTTTACCTGTATATATGTATTGTACATGTGTGCTGGTCCCAGAGGAGGCCAGAAAGGAACTGGAGTTACATAGTTGTGAGCTGCCATGTAGGTACTGGGAGCTGAACCTGGGTCTTCTGTAGGAGCAGCCAGTGCTCTCAACTTCTGAGTCACCTCTTCAGCTTCTTGATAAATTTCTGAGAAGGTATTTAGAGCTCTTTCTCGTCTGGCAGATTATTACACAAATGCCTGTTATTCTGTATCTGGATCATCATCCATTGAATTGAACATCAGAATTTGGTATTTATTTATTACTGAGGCTGTAAAAATACATCAAGGAAATAGTGATTTGCCAAGAAGATTGAGAATGGTCGGGATTTGGTGAAAAGCCTGGCAGTCCGTGTACTAAAAGGTGCCTGAAGAGTGTGAGGAGTCCTAAGGAAAGACAAAGATCCTTCACAGATCTGATTACTTACAGATCTAGCTCACACTTTTCCTCCTCTCTTACAGACCAGTTCCTCTCCCCACTCTGGAGTGTCCAGGCAGGTTCGGATCAAGCCTTCCCAGTCTGCAGGGGATGTAAATACCATCTACCAAGCTCCTGAGCCCAGAAGCAGGCACCTCTCTGTCAGTGAGTATTTCACTCTTTTCTTCCTTGTCCTAGAATATTGGATGTACTCACATTTAATATAGTCAACTATTCAACAATCATCAAATATTCATTGATTATCACTATGCAAAGTAGCATGCTATGCTTTTATTTGGGAAGAGAGGACATGACTAGTCTCAAACTCTGACCCTTGAGGACCTTAGAATATAATAATGTGATGGCATGGTTAAATTTCTTTTAAACATCCCTAAAAAGTGATCTCCTCAGACGTCTTTTTGAAGGCTTACAGGGCCCCTGTCAAATTAGGAGTCAGGTCTACATTTCAGTTTTGTACATAGATTTCTTTCTTATTTCTGAAAAACCCTGTGCTTCATATAAGATGCCAGCCAGTGAAACTCCTGGAAAGGCAACTGAGTTATCCTGGAAGCATTAGCACAGTATCTATAGTTGAATAGCAAAGAAGTTAGGTTAGTTGCTACTAGGCCTCTTCAGGAAAGAATTTTAAATCAGGCTTGTGTATTATATAATATTGTTCCTCCGGATACTTCTCAGGGTCTGTCTTGGTTAGGGTTACTATTGCTGTGATGAAACATTATAGCCAAAAGTTAAGGAGGAAAGGGTTTATCTTGCTTACTTCTTCATGTCACAGTTCATAATTGGAGGCAGTCAGGGCAGACAGGAATTCAAACAGGGCAGGATCTGGGTGCAGGAGTTAAGACTCCACAAAAGAGCGCTGCTCTCTTATGGTACAATCTTGTGCAACCACTTTGGAAATCAGTGAAAATTGGGAGTCAACCTATCTCAGGATCCAGCAATACCACTCTTGGGAATATACCCAAGAGATGCCCAATCATACTACAAAAGCATTTGTTCAACTATGAGAC
>NW_004949146.1:2669363-2671954 GCF_000317375.1 Microtus ochrogaster
GGTCCTTGGACTTCCCACAGGGCAGGGAACCATGATTGCTCTTTGGGTTGACGAAGGAGGGGGACTTGATTGGGGGAGAGGGAGAGAAATGGGAGGCGGTGGCGGGGAGGAGGCAGAAATCTTTAAATAAGTAAGTAAATAAATAAATATTTCATTCCCACCAGCATTGGATGAGTGTTCCCTTTACTCTACAGCCTCTCCAGCATAGGTTATCATTGGTGTTTTTGATTTTAACAATTCTGACAGGTGTAAGATGGTATCTCAAAGTTGTTTTGATTTGCATTTCCCTGATAGCTAAGGAAGTTGAACATGTCCTTAAGTATCTTTTGGCCATTTGAAATTCTTGTTGAGAATAATCTGTTCATTTCAGTACCCCATTTTTTTATTGGGTTATTTAGAATTTTAATGTCTACTTTCTTGAGTTCTTTATATATTTTGGAGATCAGACCTTTGTCTGATGGGGGGTTGGTGAAGATCTTCTCCCAATCAGTAGGTTGCTTTTTTGTCTTAATTATTGTGTCCTTTGCTTTACAGAAGCTTCTCAGTTTCAGGAGGTCCCATTTATTCATTGTTGCTCTTACTGTCTGTGCTACTAGAGTTATACATAAGTAGTGGTCTTCTGTGCCCGTGTATTGCAGGCTACTTCCCACTTTCTCTTCTATCAGGTTCAGTGTGGTCAAGTTTTTGTTGAGTTTTGTGCATGGTGATAGATAATGGATCTATTTTCATTCTTCTGCAGGTTGACATCCAGTTATGCCAGCAACATTTGTTAAAGATGTTTTCTTTCTTCCATTGTATAATTTTAACTTCTTTGTCAAAAATCAGGTATTCATAGGTTTGTGGATTAATATCCGGGTCTTCAATTTGAGTCCATTGGTCAACGTCTGTTTTTATACCAATACCAATCTGTTTTCATTACTGTGGCTCTGTAATAGAGTTCGATGTCAGGGATGGTAATGCCTCCAGAAGTTCCTTTATTGTATAGGATTGTTTTGGCTATCCTGGGTTTTTTGTCTTTCCCATATAAAGTTGATTATTGTTCTCTCAAGGTCTGTGAAGAATTTTGTTGGGGATTGCATTGAATCTATAGATAGATTGATTGCCTTTGGTAGAATTGTCATTTTTACTCTGTTGATCTTCCAATCCAAGAGCATGGGAGATCCTTCCATTTTCTGGTATCCTCTTCAATTTCTTTCTTCAAAGACTTAAAGTTCTTGTCACATATCTTTCACTTCCTTGGTTAGTGTTACCCCAAGATGCTTTATGCTATTTGTGGCTATCATGAAAGGTAGTGTTTCTCTGATTTCCCTCTCCGCTTCTTTATCCTTTGTGTACAGAAGGGCTGATTTTTTTAAAAAAGATTTATTTATTTTATATATATATATATATATATATGTATGTATATATAGTGTTCTACCTGAAGGCCAGAAGAGGGCACCAGATCTCATTACAGGTGGTTGTAAGCCATCATGTGGTTGCTGGGAATTGAACTCAGAACCTCTGGAAGAGCAGCCAGTGCTCTTAACCACTGAGCCATCTCTCCACCCCAGGCTACTGATTTTTTTTAGTTGATCTTGTATCCTGCCACATCACTGAAGGTATTTATCAATTGTAGGAGTTCTCTGGTAGAGTTTTTGGGGTAACTTATATGTACACTATCATATCATCTGCAAATAATGAAAGTTTGACTTCTTCCTTTCCAATTCGAATCTCCTTGATATCCTTATGTTGTCTTATTGCTAGAACTTCAAGAACTATATTAAAGAGATATGGAGAGAGTGGACAGCCTTGTCTTGTTCCTGATTTTAGTGAAATCGCTTTGAGTTCCTCGCCATTTAATTTGATGTTAGCTGTCGGCTTGCTGTATATTGCTTTTATTATATTTAGATATGATCCTTGTATCCCTAATCTCCAGGACCTTTATCATAAAGGGGTGTTGAATTTTGTCAAATGCCTTTTCACATCTAATAAAATGATCATATGGTTTTTTCTTTCAGTTTATTTATATGATGGATTACATTGATAGATTTTCATATGTTGAACCAGCCCTACATCTCTGGGATGAAGCGTACTTGATCATAATGGATGATTTTTTTTTTGATGTGTTCTTGGGTTTGGTTTGCTAGTATTTTATTGAGAATTTTTGCTTTGATGTTCATGAGTGAGATTGGTCTGTAATTCTCTTTCTTGGTTGAGTCTTTGTATGGCAAGGTAACTATAGCTTCATAAAAAGAGTTTGGCAATGACTCTTCGGTTTCTATTAAGTGGAACACATTAAGGAGTATAGGTATTAGCTCTTCTTGGAAGTTCTGGTAGAATTCTGCACTAAAACCATCTGGTCCTGGGCTTTTTTTGGTTGGGAGCTTCTATTTCTTCGCGACTTATAGGTCTATTTAAATTGTTCACTTGGTCTTGATTGAATTTGGCTATATAGTATTTATCTTAAAAATGGCCATTTCTTTTACATTTTCCAATTTTGTGGCATACAGGCTTTTGTAGTAAGACCTAATGATTCTCTGAATTTCCTCAGTGTCTGTTGTTATGTCCCCCTTTTCATTTCTGATCTTGTTAATTTGCGTGTTCTCTCTCTG
>NW_004949146.1:2672589-2678919 GCF_000317375.1 Microtus ochrogaster
GCCTGGGAGCCGGGAGCAAGGTGTCTCTGTCTGAGGTGTCTTACCTCACTTCCTCTTCCTCCCGGCATTCTTCTCTGTTTACTCCACCCACCTATGTTCTAAGCTATGAGCCCAAGCAGTTTGTTTATTACTCAACCAATGAAATCAACAGATTGATATATGACACTCCCACATCATCTTTCTTTATTTCTTCCTTGACCCAGGGGTGGTTCAGTAGTTGACTATTCAGTTTCCATGAGTTTGTAAGCTTTCTGGGGATAGAATTGTTGAATTCTAACTTTACTCCATGCTGATCTGATAAGACATATATGGTTACTCCAATTTTTTTTGTATCTGTGGATGTTTGCTTTGTTACCGAGTATGTGATCAATTTTCAAGAAGGTTCCATGAGATGCTGAGAAGAAGGTATATTCTTTCCTGTGTGGGTGGAATGTTCTGTAGATGTCTGTTAAGTCTATTTGATTCATTACATCTGTTAGTTCTCTTATTTCTCTATTAGGTTTCTGTCTGGTTGAACTGTCCATTGGTGAGAGAGGAGTGTTGAAATCTACTATTAGTGTGTGGGGTTTGATGTGTGATTTGAGTTCTAGTAATGTTTCTTTTACATATGTGGGTGCTTTTATATTAGGGGGCATAGATATTCAGGATTGAGACTTCATCTTGATGAATTGTTTCTGTTATGGGTATAAAGTGTCCTTCTCTATCTCTTCTGATTGATTTTAGTTTGAAATCAGTTTTGTTAGATATTAGGATAGCCACACCCGCTTGTTTCTTAGGTCTGTTTGTTTGGAAAACCTTTTCCCAACCTTTTACTCTGAGGTAGTGTCTGTCTTTGAGGTTGAGGTGTGTTTCTTGTAAACAGCAGAATGTTGGATCCTGTTTTCATATCCATTCTCTTAACCAGTGCCTTTTTATAGGTGAATTGAGTCCATTGATATTAAGCGATATTAGTGACCAATGGTTGTTAACTCCGGTTTTTTTTGGGGGGGGTGGTAGTGTTTGTGTGTTTCCCTTTGAGTTGTGTTGCTGGAGAGTTGTCAGATGTCTGTGCTATTGTGGGTGTTGTTGGCTTCCTTGGGTTGAGGTTTTCCTTCTAGTACTTTCTGTAAGGCTGGGTTTGTGGCTATGTATTGTTTAAATCTGTTTTTGTCATGGAATATCTAGTTTTCTCCATCGATGGTGAAAGAAAGCTTTGCTGGGTATAGTAGTCTGGGCTTGCATCCATGGTCTCTTAGTGTCTGCAGCACATCTATTCAAGACCTGGCTTTCATGGTTTCCACTGAGAAGTCAGATGTAATTTTGATAGGTTTACCTTTATATGTTACTTGACCTTTTTCCTTTGCAGCTCTTAATATTCTTTCTTTATTCTGTATGTTTTGTGTTTTGATTATTATATGATGAGGGGATTTTTTTTGATACAGTCTATTTGGTGTTCTGTAAGCTTCTTGTACCTTTATAGGAATATCCTTCTTTAGGTTGGGAAAGTTTTCTTCTGTAATTTTGTTGAATATATTTTCTGGGCCTTTGAGCTGAAATTCTCTTCTACCCCTATTATTCTTAGGTTTGGTCTTTTCATGGTGTCCCAGATTTCCTGGATGTTTTGTGTTAAGAATTTGTTAGATTTGCTGTTTTCTTTGATCAATGAGTCTATTTCCTCTATACTATCCTCAGTGCCTGAGATTCTTTCTTCTATCTCTTGTATTCTGTTGGTTATATTTGTCTCTGTAGTTCCTGTTTGTTTACCCAGATTTTCCATATCCAGCCATCCCTCAGTTTGTATTTTCTTTATTACCTCTATTTCAGTCTTCAAGTCTTGAACTGTTTCCTTTACCTGTTTGATTGCTTTTTCTTGGTTTTCTTGGATATCTTTGAGGGATTTATTAATTCTAACTTTTTGTTTGTCTTCTCTTCCATTTCTTTAAGGGAGTTTTTCACTTCCTGTTTATCATTTTCATAAGGCTACATTTAAAGTCAATTTCTTCTACCTCTTCAGGGTTAGGATGTTCAAGTCTTCCTGTTGCATATTCACTGGATTCTGGTGTTATCATGTTGCTTCTCAGGTTGGTGGAGGATTTCTTGCATTGGCGCCTGCCCATCTCTTCCTTCAAATGAGGCCAGTATAGTCTTGGCATCTTGGTCCAATCTTGCTGTAGCTGACTGTATTTGGGAGGTTTTCTTGGTCTGCCGTCTCTCAGGTCCCCTCAGCACTGGAGCAGGCTCTCAGATTCCCTTCATCCTGAAGCAGGCTGTGCTGGGGGATCCAAAGCTGACGCAGATTTGAAAAGAAGTGCTTGGGGGCAGGGTGGAATGGGGTAAAGAAGGCCAGTAGCAGGGAACACACCCCGCTGGATGGCCAGAAAAGCTTAGGATGTAGGCATTTTTTTTTAACTGAGGGTTCCTCCTCACAGATGACCCTACCTTGTGTCAAGTTAACATAAAAACTACCCAGCACAAGGTTTGAGAAGAAAGTCCATTTCTTGAATTGTGGGATTTTTATCAAGATAGAAATCTACTGTTGGAGAGATGGCTCAGTGGTTTAGAGGAGGGACTGCTCTTCTAGAGGACCAGAGTTCAGTTCTTGGCACCTGTCCCGACTGCTCAGACCCAAAATAATTACTCAGAAACTATATTTGCAATACTGTTTGGCCAATAGCTTAAGTGTATTGCTAGCTAGCTCTTACATCTAGAATTAACCCATTTCTATTATTTTATATTTTACCATGAGGTTTGTCGCCTACCGGCAAGTTTCCACCAACAACTAGAGTCTTTCCCCTCAGTGGCTACATGGCGTCTCACTGACTCCACCTTCTTTCTCCCAGCATTCAGTTTAGTTTTTCCTCCTAGCTCTACTATGCTAAGCCACTGGCCGAAACAGATTCTCTTTCATTAACCAATAAAAGCAACACATACATGAGGACTTCCCACACCAGGCACCCTTGTCAAGTGGCTCAAAACTTCTTGACTTCCTGTTACTCCAGCACCAGGAGATCCAGTTCCCTTTTTAGACCTTGATGGTTATCTGCACTTACATGTAAATACCTGTGTGTGTGTGTGTGTGTGTGTGCATGTGTGTGTGTAAAATTAAAAATAAATCTTTTTTTAAAATCTAAAAGAAACCCGATTTTATCAAACATTTGCATGTGCCTACTACCCTAATGTTCTGAGACACCTGTTGCCACTAAGAAGCCAAGTTTTCCCTTTCCACACGAGCAGAATGCTGTCAAACTTAGTTGTTCTCTGCAGATCCTAAGCTGAGTCTGGGGAGGTATGAACCTTGTTCTGCTGCTGAACTCTCTGTGAGTGTAACACCCGATTTGGTGTTACACCCTCGGTACAGTTCGCGCGCCACTGTACCGAACGCGAGTCGGGCAAGGGCCTGGAGATTGAAAAGAAGACACAGAGAGACCAGGGTCATTCGAAAGGAGATCAACCAAATGCCGAATGCCTTGGGGAAGCCCTTATCTATCTACTGCAGCACAGGGACCCCCACCCAGGCGGGTGGGGAAATTACCATATCTGAAATAGAATGAATGCCCTGCGGCTAATCACCAGGCGGGGCAGGAGGAATATAGGAACTTAACCAGGTGGGGCAAGGGGAAAACAGGAACCAACAGAATGCTAGTCATCTGACTAGAAACTGAATGCGGTCCAGGAATAAGGGTTAAATGCTTAGTCATGCTGACCAGAAATTGTCCTCGAGAAGCACTCCAGGAATAAGGGAGGCCAGGGCCCTACATGTGAGTGATATTCTTCCTGAGAGAACAGCAAGAAAAGTGGGCTACCAAGGCACTGACACTTCCCCCTAAGGAATTTTTAGAACTCAGGCACTCATAGTAAATGTTTCTTTTCTTACTCTTAAATAGAAAGAAGCAGAAATATTATTAGTAACTTTTTTTTTTTTTGAGACAGGGTTTCTCTGTGGCTTTGGAGCCTGTCCTGGAACTCGCTCTGTAGACCAGGCTGGTCTCGAACTCACAGAGATCCGCCTGCCTCTGCCTCCCGAGTGCTGGGATTAAAGGTGTGCGCCACCATCGCCCGGCATAGTAAATGTTTCTAATCTGCATGCTTGAATGTAAGTGGATTTCAGATTCTTAAATAATTGGTACGCATGTTTTCATAAACTAGTGGAAGAGAAAGAGGCAGAACCCAGCAAAGAAACTGTTCAGAATGTCCTAAAAATATGATTGCCTAAAGCTAAGAAATTTCCACCTTGGCTTTTTTTTCCTTCAGTGTGTTATGTGTGAGTTCCTGTGCGTATGTGTATCACGTACATGCCTAGTGTCCTCAGAGGCCAGAAAGGGGCTTTAGATCTCTGGGAAACAGAGTTATAAGTAATTGTAAACTGCCGTGTGGCTAAGAGCAGCAAGTACTCTTAACCACTCAGCTGTCTCTTTAACTCTCCAACTTCACTTCGCTTCTATACCAGAGTTTTTTTGTTTTGTTTTGTTTTGTTTTTTCCTAAAGACAGGGTCTCACTCTAACCTGTGCTTATCTGGAACCCAGTTAGTGATTGTGTTTGCCCCACAGTCCTCTTGCCTTTGCTACTTAGTTCTGGGGTTACAGACATGAGCCAGCATATCCAACATTTTTGAAAATTTTTTTCATTTCCCATGTCTTTATTATTTTTAAAATTCCATCCACAGTTCTCCCCTCTACCCCTTCTCCCAGTGGGTAAGGGTGACCATGGGAAATCAACAGAGTCTGGCACATTAAGTTGGAGGCAGGACTAAGTCCCTTCCCTCTGCATTAAGGCTGAGCATGGCATCCTACCATAGGGAATGGGCTCCAGTAAACTAGCTCATGCATCAGAGATGGATCCTGTTCCTACGGCCAGGTACCTCACAGATAGTTCAAGCTTCAATCTTTTATATACGAATCCCAGTTCCCCTCCCCTTCCCTTTTCCCACTCCCCCTGCCTTCTCCCCAACCCACCCCTTTCTGCTCCTCAGAGAGGATAAGGCCTCCATTCAAGAAAATATGTTCTTTTTATAAACATAGCCCTCATAGTAGGATATTAAATGAAACCTCCCAAACGTGGGTATGATAGTGTGCCTGTGAACTCGGCACTCAGGATGCAAAGGCAGAAGGAATGCTCACAGTGTAAACCCAGCCTGCTCTATCTGTATAGTGAGTTACAGATAAGCCAAAGCCACATAGTCTTAAATCAAACAGCTGGGCCTGGTGATGCACACTTTTAACCCTAGCACTCAGGAGCAGAGACAGGCAGACCCCTATGAGTTTAAGACTAGCCTTATGTACATAGAATTCCAGGCCATCCAGGGCTGCACAGTGAGACCCTGTCTCAAAATAAGTAAACAAAAGCTGTACACTGTTGAATTAGGAGCGGCGGGGCTGCGTCCCCGGCACCCGGCCGCCCACATGGCTAGCTTAGCTTATGCCCCGAAATAATTACACGGAAACTGTATTCTTTTAAACACTGCCTGGCCCCAATAGTTCTAGCCTCTTATTGGCTAGCTCTTACATATTAATCTAACCCATTTCTATTAATCTTTGTAGCCCACGAGCTGGCTTACCAGGAAAGATCTTAACCTGCATCTGCCTGGAGTGCAGGAACCATGGCGACTCCCTGACTCAGCTTCTTTCTCCCAGCCCTCTGTTCTGTTTACTCCACCCACTTAAGGGTTGGCCTATCAAGGGGCTTATTAGGCAGTTTCTTTATTAATAAGAAATCACTCCCACATCAGTACACACTAACAAGAAAAAAAGAAAACTTCCATAATTCCACAGCAAAAATACTGTTTTAATCACAATTTAGTAAAACTAGAAACCATGGAAGACTGGGCATCATAACACATGCAGACTTCTTGGAACCCTGTCAGAAAAAGTAAAACAAACCAAAAATCAATATTTTTTGGGTTTAATGATACCATCTGTAGTATCATCACATGAGTGACTGAGGCGGGAAGATCAAGAGTTCAAGATCATCCTCAGCTACGTTAGATATTTGAAGTCAGCCTAGATCTTTTAGACCCTGTCAAAAACAAAAAAATTCAAAATACAAAGTCTTAAGAAAGCAATACCTTTTCAAATTCCATGTGTGTTTTGATACAAGTTGTTTGGCTTCTATGTGGTATGTGGATTTTTGTGTGTGTGTGTATGTTTGGTTTTTTTTTTTTGTTTGTTTGTTTGTTTGTTTTAGCACTGCTGTGGTTTGGACCTGGCCAGAACTTGTTCACTATTGCATAGTAATTTTGTAAGAGGTCATTATTGCATAGTATTTTTTCAATAATACGCTATGAAGAGAATTAAGATATATGTGGGTTTATGTGGTAATTTAGTTCAGATTTCTTTTCTTTTTCTTTCCTTTTA
>NW_004949146.1:2679535-2681905 GCF_000317375.1 Microtus ochrogaster
GTGAGCCACCATGTGGTTGCTGGGAATTGAACTCAGGACCTTTGGAAGAGCAGGCAATGCTCTTAACCACTGAGCCATCTCTCCAGCCCCCTGGAGTGTATACTTTTAATTCTAGAATTTTAGGAGATAGATATGAGGAGT
This sequence comes from Microtus ochrogaster, assembly GCF_000317375.1. Lineage (NCBI taxonomy): Eukaryota > Metazoa > Chordata > Mammalia > Rodentia > Cricetidae > Microtus > Microtus ochrogaster. The sequence goes on from NW_004949146.1 coordinate 2,679,677, forward strand.
TCAAAGCTAGCCTTAACTACATAGTAAGTTTGAAGCCAGCCTATGCTACATAAGACTTTCCCTATAAAACAGAAAAGAAAAGAAAAATTGCTGGAGAAAATAATAAAACAGGCAGACATGGAGAATGTTCAAGATAGCAAGTGCATGATAGAAATATGAAGACTGAAAAATAACTATAAAGATGATGGATATTTGAAAAGAAACAAATAACAATAGCAAAGTTATAATTTACTAAATTTCAGACTGTGGATGAATAAATGCTCACAAAATTAATAAAATTCCAAATCTGAATAAGAGTAAACAGAACTCTGAGGTTTGGAGACTTTATACTGTTAGGACTGAAATGGTGTCTACATGCTGCCAAAAGTGTTCTCACTTTCAGGAATGGCGGCATGTGCCAGCCACTCACAAAGGTTGAAACAAGAAAATTGTGAGTTTGAAGCCAACTTGGGGAAAGTAGGCAACATAGGAATTACCCATTTCTCCTGTTCTTTCCCATAGAACAAGGGTTTGTGAGTGGTGCGTGGGTTTCAGCTGTATCAGGGAGAAAATAGAGAAGTAGAAGAAAAACCTCTCCCAAAGTCTTTGTAGAAATAGAAGAGGAAAGATGGGCAGCCTCATCTTTTTAATTGATGAAGACTGATACAGAGCAGGAATTGGTTTTTCTGCCCCTAAGCACAAACCTGTGGTTCTTGGGTGGAGCAAGGGCTAAACTGCTGGACCATTAAGGTCCTATTTTGTGTTGTAGGAAGCCATATGTGAAAATCATTTCTTTGACTAGACATGTTAAGCGATAGAATTTTTGTATAGTTTCTGTTTATCTGGAAAATGGACACCTATATCTCAGCATACCTAGGTTCTGACTTCTTTTATTCCATGAGCACCATGTTGGCCTGGAATGATCGAAACAGTGGAGCCCATGGAAGGTCAAGGATCATAGAAACAGATTCTGCCTAGAAGAGAAACAGCAACGGGAACATCAGAACTGAAGCACAAAGAAAGATTTAAGACTAGCATTCCAGACATAGGAAAGAGCGCTTACTAGGCATCATCACAAAAGAACATGGGGACTGGAGAGATAGTTTATCACTTAAGAGCACTGGCTGCTATTCCAGAGGTCCTGAGTTCAATTTCCAACAACCATATGGCAGCTCACAACCATCTGTAATGGGGTCTAATGCCCTCTTCTTGCATGCAGGCATACATGCAGATAGAATACTCATATATAAAATACATAAATAAAAAACAACTAACCGAACAAAAGAACATGGTGGGCTCCAAAATATTTCGTCTATGTTTGAGAAACTATAGATATGGTCTAGGAGTGGAACCCAGAAAGGGGGAGCTTGGGTTTTAAAAGTAAAAAGGATTGGAAAGATGGCTCGGTGGCTCTTAACCAGTTCAATTCTCAGCCTCCAAGTGACATCTCACACATGTCTGTAACTCCAATTACAGGAGATCTGACACCCCACACAGACATACATGCAGATAAAATAAAATAGGGTAAAAAAGTAAAAACACAGTTTCACATGCCTTTAATCTTAGCACTCAGGAGACAAAAGCAGGTGGATCTCGATGAGTTTGAGGCCAGCTTGGCCTACAGAATTCCAAAGCTATACAAAGAAACCCTCTCTTGAAGAAAAAGGAAGAAAAGTCTAATACAGCCCACGTTGCTCTTAGACTTGTAGAAGCTAGCCTTAAGCAACTGATCCTCCTGTTTGTACCTCCTAAGTGCTGGGATTATAAGCATACACTACCATATCCAGCTTCTTCCATGCCTGGCCTAATGGGAATTAATTTCTACTAGAGTAACATGGAAAGTGCATTCTGTGGAGGATCTGGACTCTCAAGATTCTGGAAGATTTCCATAGGCAGACTTGAAAGGATGAGCTTTGGAGAATGTTCATCTTTCAGGTCCAGGTAGGCTGACATACTTAGAAGAGGCAAAGAGGCTGGGCGGTGGTGGCGCACGCCTTTAATCCCAGCACTTGGAAGGCAGAGGCAGGTGGATATCTCTGAGTTTGAGGTCAGCCTGGTCTACAAGAGCTAGTTTCAGGACAGGCAACAAAGCTACAAAGAAACCTTATCTCAAAAAATCAAAAAAAGAAGAGGCCGGGCGGTGGTGGCGCACGCTTTTAATCCCAGCACTCAGGAGGCAGAGGCAGGCGGATGTCTGTGAGTTCAAGACCAGCCTGGTCTACAAGAGCTAGTTCCAGGACAGGCTCCAAA
>NW_004949146.1:2682005-2683964 GCF_000317375.1 Microtus ochrogaster
AAAAAAAAAAAAAAAAGAAGAGGCAAAGAGAAGGCCAAGAAAGTATCCCAAGGCTACTTTCTAAGAACACTTGACTATACCTAGGAATTTTGCGTGGGGGGGGAGGTAGTTGGTGGGAAGTCACAGAAAAATTTTGTGCCTTATGCTCATCTCCATTAGAATGCTAATCATATTATCTTTCCCACCAAACTCTATCTTTGTTCATTCATTACCAAAAAATCAATTATAGGCCAGAAGCTTGGATACGAAAAAGACATGGGCTTTGTGCTATGGACCTTATATATGGTGAAAAAAAATGTTTGTTTGTCATAATGTGATCAGTATAGTTACAAACTGTGGCTCGAAAGTTGTGTGGTGTTGCATGAATATGCAAATGAAGAGTGGGACCTGAGCTTGGGGTCAGGAAACCTTAGGCTACCACCTAAAGTACATATGGAAGCTGTGCAGAGATTTGAGGACAAGGGCTTTGGACAGGAGATATTACGTTTGTTGAGACTAAGGGCTAGAGAAAGGTGGACTGTTGGAGACAGAGATGATGTCTGGAGTGCTAACACAGGAGCAAGGAGAGCAGGCCTCAGCTAGAGAGGAAGAAGAGCCCTATGGATATTAATGAAGATTTATTTTAATCTTTGTTGAAAGCAATGAAAAGTCATTAGGTTTTTAAGTAATGATGAAAAGGTAGAATGACATTCAGATTTGCATCGTCAAAGACTGTTGAAGTGTGAAGGACAGACTGGAAGGGCTAGATTGGATCCAGGAAACCATATAGGTGAAAGAAGGCAGATGATTGGATCAGTCTGGGAGTAGTGAGAGAGACAAGGAACAAGTAGATCTGAGACATTCAGAGATAACACCAATAGAACATGGCACTTCAGTGGTTTTCACAAAATGCTGTGGAGAATTAGGGGCATTCTTAAGTTCCTTTTAGGTCTTCTGTGAGGGCAAGACTATTCTTCTTTTGGTTTTTGGAGCCAGGGTTTCTCTTTAGCTTTAGTTTGGAGCGTGTCCTGGAACTTGCTTTGCTCTGTAGACCAGACTGGCCTCGAACTCACAGAGATCCGCCTGCCTCTGCCTCCCTAGTGTTGGGATTAAAGGTGTGCACCACCACTGCCCGGCAAGATTATTCTTAACATCATCCTAAAATGTGGAACTCATCACAAACATACAGTTGTTCTCCAGGGGTTATTCATGTGAGGTAGTGTGTATGTGAGAGAGAGAGAGAGAGAGAGAGAGAGAGAGAGAGAGAGAGAGAAACAGAAAGACAGACACAGGGTTTCATGTGCCCTAAGCTAGCCACAAACTCATTACGTACCTAAGGATGATCTTGAACTTTTGATCCTTCTTTCACCTCCCTACTTCTGGGATTACAGGCATGCACTACCATGCCTGGTTTATTTGGAGCTGAGAATAGAACCCAGGGCTTTATGCATGCTGAACTACATCTTCGATGTCATATCTGAAAATACCTGAGCTTGGTTGCAGAGATGGTTCTGCAGTTTAGAGCTCTGACTGCTCTTCAGAGGACCTTGGTTCAATTCCCAGCACCCACACTGTGGCTCACAACTAGTTACACTCTAGTCCCAGGGGTATCTGATGCCCTTTTCTGGTCTGTGTGGGCACTACATGCACATAGTGCACAGACGTATGTTCAAGCAAACACTCATAAACACACTGAGAAAATAAAATGGTCGTCTTCCTTCATTCCATAGGTTCTTTTCTTCTCATAGTAGATTCTTCTGCAGTTTTAAATAAGATTATAATGTGTATAGTGGTGGTAGCTACTTCAGAATTGAAGCGTAGGTTGTTGTCAGTGTCTGTGGGAAAACAAGATTGAAGTAGTTTTGCAGTCTTCCCTTATGCAAGCAGGTCAGGAAATGTCGCTTACAATTTTCTATTGAAGGCTGGGCGGTGGTGGCGCACGCCTTTAATCCCAGCACTCGGGAGGCAGAGGCAGGCGGA
>NW_004949146.1:2684064-2710266 GCF_000317375.1 Microtus ochrogaster
AGAGCTAGTTCCAGGACAGGCTCCAAAGCTACAGAGAAACCCTGTCTCGAAAAACCAAAAAACAAAAAACAAAAAAAACAAAACAAAAAACAAACAAAAAAATTTTCTACTGAAGAAGAAAAAAATATTTGAATACTCTCCTGTCTCATCTGTCCCCTAAGAGAAAAGGATTTAGAAATATTTCTTTGTACTTGCAGTGACCTGCACATTAACACTGACCCAAAGCCTTAGAAATCCCTGTGGAGGCAACTTCCTGCCTCCATCAGCTTCCTAATAAGGGTTCTCTGAGAAGACTGCATTTTAGCCTTAAGTCAGAGTACAAGCAAAAGAATCACCCATACTCTGGGAACAGTTTATTTCTGCTTGGCTTTTTTGGGTTAAAGAAGCTAGCAGAGTAACAATGTGGAGGGATTTTAACCGCTCATGTTTAAACCCTGGTGTTCTCTTTCCACTTAGAATGCCTTCAGAGGAAGCTGCAGATAGACTCTCCTTTGATACTGGCCTGGGTCCTTGATGTGACTAGAACAGCATAGTCAGCCTGGAGTATTAGGAAAGGATGCCCCATGGGAGCCCCCCTCCCCCTCATCCTCTCACCATTGCCCTCTAAGACCTAAGGAATCACTTGTGCTGTGATTGTAGAGCTTTGTGCCTTCTGGCTCTTCCTGGTCATTGTGAGTAGTTATGTGACCATCAAGTCTTGTAGTTCAGCAGCATCATGGCCTGTTCAGCTCCTACACTCACTTGTTCTCAGCTGCTGATGTGCCTCTCATTGGCTCTCAGTTTTTGAAATGAAGATAAAAACAAAACTGAAAATACCCTGGAACAGTTATGCCACCTCCTGGTGTTTCCATTTGCTTCCTCTGATAGTCATTTGGTCTGGGGAGACTTCCCTTTCCTGCTCCAGGCAGTGGGCTTGTGCACAATAGCCCCTGGCATGCCGCCCATCAGATAACAAGGCTGGCTTTCTGTAGGCCATGGTGTGGATTGGAAAAAGTGAAAGTCTTTGGCTGGAAATAAAAGTCCAGAAAACCTTTGCTCTTTCCCCTAGGCCCTCTTGTGTCTGCAGCAGTGGCCTCATATGTGCTAGTTTCATCCCAACTATAAAAGCAAGGGAGAATTCTGTGAGCTACTAGTAGAGGGAATGGTTTAAATCAGTGTCAAATAATCGGGGGCGGGGGTGTTTGGAGACAGGATTTCTCTGTTACGACAGCCCTGAAACTTGCTATGTAAACCAGGCTGGCCTTGAACTGCCTGCCTCTGCCTCCTAAGTGCTGGAATTAAAGGCGTGTGCCACCATACCTGGCTATAAAAGACTTTTTAAAAATTTGCTCTAGGCTTATTCCAGAGCATCTTGGGTTAAAATGCTAGAAAAGAACTTCTCTAACTTGTTTCAGGGAGAAGAGACTCAAATGTAAAATTCCAGATTATGGAACCAATGATAGAGTTGAGAAAAGCAGATTCCTAGGTTCAGACACACGAGAGAGAGGCAGGGGTCATTTTAGCTGATTTTATTATTCTGTGAGTTCACAAAAAAATCCCTAAATTTATGCTAAGCAGCTTCAGTTTCTTATAAGGCTTTAAATACCTGGATAGACTGTCTCCTGCAGGCTATTGACGTCATTTCAGTACCATGGCTCAGGAGCTGATTACTTCAGAATTGTAGCTTTCCCTCTGTGAGTGAGATGTTGAGACATGAAATCCACAAAATTATTTGCCAGTTTTCGGGACCATTTCATAGCTTTATGTTAGTATTCTCATCTGAGACTATGTCCTTGGATTGATGCCTCCATGAATCACTTGGAAGTATTCTTGGCAGTAAATTTATCAAATGTCTTCAGCACATCTGAATGAGTCATATGTTGGAGCAACTGACTTTATTTGAAAGAATGAAGAACTGAGTCTCTTGATGCTGAGAATACTTTAAACCCCTTAGAAGTTATCTTTCAAGCCCCAGGTATGAGACTCCTGTCATACCTGTCAGGAGATGGAAGAAGGAGGATGAGTTCAAGTCTAGCCTGTTGTATATAGCCCTATCTCAAACAAACAAAAATCCCTTTTTTCGCACTCGGGAGGCAGAGGCAGGCGGATCTCTGTGAGTTCGAGACCAGCCTGGTCTACAAGAGCTAGTTCCAGGACAGGCTCCAAAACCACAGAGAAACCCTGTCTCGAAAAAAACCAAAAAAAAAAAAAATCCCATTTTTTCCCCATATGCCTTTAATCCTAGAATTCAAGAAGCAAAAGCAAGTAGATCTCTGTGAGTTCAAGGCTACTGTGGTCTTTCAGGCCAGCCAGAATCATATAGTGAAACCCTATCTCAAAACACAAAAGCCCCAGCACTTTTAAGGATTAACCTATTGTACCTTTTTTTTTTTTTTTGAGGGGGGGTGTCAAGCATTTTTCTTCCTTTTGTTGGTCCTTTTTTCTTTAGGAAGAGACTCCCTGGCTCAGAAAGTTTTGTTGAGACCCATATATTTACGTCCAATATATTCTCTCAGAGTATTAGAAGTACTTCAGCCAGACTTTTCAGCATCCCTTGCACTATAAATGTACTTTCCATCTGTCTGTCCTGGAGCCCAGGCTGAATGAGCTATATACAAAGTTAAAACAGTATGTATTCAAGCTGGGCAGTGGTGGCCCACGCCTTTAAATCCCTGCACTTGGTAGGCAGAGATAGGGGATGTTTGTGAGTTCGAGGCCAGCCTGGTTTACATAGTGAGTTCTAGGACAGACAATGCTGCTACACAGAGAAACCCTGTCTCGAAAAACAAAAACCCACCACAACAAAACAGTATGTATTTTACATTTTCCTTCCGAAACTAGTTTCTTTCAGGAAAGAAAGACGCTGGCATTGAGTGGTCACATCTTCTAGAGTAGAATGAGTCAAGTTCTTCTCCATCTCCAGCCGCGAAACTTGTTTGCTTTCTTAGCCAATTCCATGAAACACATTGCCTGCAGAGTTCTAGCCCAGAAAACCTAGTGCCGTAGTCCTGAACTAGACTGGGAAGTAGTTTGTTATGTGGTGGCACGTTACCGTTTCTGGTGTCTGGGGATTTCTAGGTTGTAGGGGAGAGGTAGATGGCAAAAGAGAGGAGAGGGTTGTTTCTGGCTTTCTTCATGGAGGGATAAATATGTCCATCCCCCCCCCCCCAAATAAGGGCTAAAGGAGCACATATGAAGGCCAGAGGACAGCTTGTTAGAGTCAGTTCTCTCTAGACCATGTAGGTCCTGAGGATTGAACTCACGTTGTGAGGCCTAGTAGCAAGTATCTTTACCTGCTGAGCTATCTCCTGATCCTGTTAATATGTTAATATTTTCTTTTTTTTTTTGTTTTTTGTTTTTTCGAGACAGGGTTTCTCTGTGGCTTTGGAGCCTGTCCTGGAACTAGCTCTGTAGACCAGGCTGGTCTCGAACTCACAGAGATCCGCCTGCCTCTGCCTCCCAAGTGCTGGGATTAAAGGCGTGCGCCACCACCGCCCGGCCCTGTTAGTATTTTCTTGAACCTTCTAAATATTGTGGTTTTTTTTCCTGAAGTAATAATGTACATATACCTTGCAGAGTACCTCAGAGTTACCCAGAGAATGTTTGCCAAAGGTTTTCTGCCAATTGTTGGAATCAAATGATGCAATTACTGTGAATGCCCAACAAAAAAGAAAACTTCCTTTCCTTTCCTTTCCTTTCCTTTCCTTTCCTTTCCTTTCCTTTCCTTTCTTTTTCCCCGAGACAGTGTTTCTCCGTTGCTTTGGAGCCTGTCCTGAACTAGCTCTTGTAGACCAGGCTGGCCTCGAACTCACAGAGAGCCACCTGCCTCTGCCTCCCAAGTGCTGAGATTAAAGGTATATGCCACCACCGCCCAGCCAAAAAGGAAACATCTAATTAGGGGCAACACAATGTACTCTTAATAGTCAGGAATTGTGAGAGTAAGTGGCAGTGAGAGAGATAGTCTTTTTTCATTGGCCATAATGTCTTCACTGAAGCTGGTATTGCCTCAACCACCTGAGTTCTGGGATTATAGATATGTGCCATCATACTTAGCTCAGTGTCTTCTCATCTGATACAGATAGAGTAGGTACTGGTTGAAAGAACAGAGCCCCAGAGACATATGTATAGGTATATCCAGTTAGCTCTTCCTGGATCACAGTTTCAAAATGTTGTTGGGGCCCAAAGCTCCAGAGAACTAAACTAATAAACTAATGCACAAGGACCTCTTGCTTATAGTTTTTTTTTTTATTTTCAGTTACCACCAATCAACTGTTCAGAATTTAGTGTTTTATTCATGATCTCTTATATCCCACACTGGCCTTGAACTCACTGTGTAGCAGATCTTCCTGTCTGCTTCCCAGATGTAAGGATTATGGGCATGTGCCATCAGGTCTGACTTTTTTCCTTTCTTTCTTTCTTTCTTTCTTTCTTTCTTTCTTTCTTTCTTTCTTTCTTTCTTTCTTTCTTTCTTTCGCTTTCTTGCTTTCTTGCTTTTTTAATTTATACTTTTGCCCAGGCTGGTTTAACTAAATTCACAAGATATTCCTACCTCAGCCTTCAGAGTAGCAAAACAACAGGCATGTTCCTCCACATCTGGCACAGTCAGGAAATAATAAATGAAATTAAGATGGAGTGTGGTAGTACACACCTTTAATCTCAGAATTTAGGAGGGGGAGAAAGGCAGATCTCTTAGTTTAAGCCAGCCAGTTCTACATAGTGAGTTCCAGAACAGCCTGGACCACATAGTGAGACCGAGACCTTGTTTCAAAAATACAAAGGGGGGAGGGAGAGGGGGGGGAACCAAAACTATAGTGTCTTGATTACTTTTCTATTGCTGTGAAGAGACACCATAACTAAGGCAATTTATAAAAAGAAGCATTTAATTGGGGGCTTACTTACAGTTCTGAGGGTGAGTCCATGGCCATCATGGTAGGGAGCGTGGCAGCAGGCAGGCATTGGCATTGGAACAGTCGGTGGGAGCTTACATCTGATCCATAAGCACAGGCAGAGGGAGAGACACTAGGCCCAGCTGTTTTGTTTGGTTTTTGTTTTGTTTTGTTTTTCGGGACAGGGTTTCTCTGTAGCTTTGGAGCCTGTCCTGAAACTAGCTCTGTAGACCAGGCTGGCCTCAAACTCATAGAGATCCGCCTGCCCCTGCCTCCCAAGTGCTGGGATTAAAGGCGTGCAGCACCACTGCCTGGCTAGGCCCATGTTTTAAAACCCACCTTCATTGACACCTGAAACCGGGGCCCACCCCTGTCCTTCCCAAAACAGCTCCATTAACTGGGGACCAAGCCCTCAAATACATGAACTTATGGTAGCCACTTTTATCCTAACTGCCACACACAGTGAGCTTTATTTTATTTTTTAACTTTTTTTTTGAGATAGGGTCTTACTATGTAGCCTTGACTAACCTGAAACTTGCTACTCAAAAGAGATCTGCCTGGGACTAAAGAGGTAAAATACCACACTTGGCCTGAGTTTTTGGGGGTTGTTTTTTAGTTGTTTGTTTTGTTTTGTTTGTTTGTTTAAGACAGGGTTTCTCTGTGTGGCCCTGGCTCTCCTGGAACTTGCTCTGTAGCCCAGACTGGCCTCAAACTCAGATCCACCTGCCTCTCTCTCCCAAGTGCTGGAATTAAAGGTGTGCCACCACTACCTTGCTTGGATTTGTTTGTTTTTTTCAGATGTATTATATTTAATTATGCATATATATGTGTGGATCTGGGTGTGGATATGTATGTGTATGTGCCGGTGCCAGCTGAGGCCAGAAGCATCAGATTCCCTTGGTGTTGGGGTTATAGACAATTGTGAGCTACCCAGCATGGATGCTGGGAATCTAGTTCTGATGCTTTGCAAGAGCAGTCTGGACCTTGAACTGCTGAGCTGTCTCTCCAGGCCTGTAACATGAACAGGGGCCCTGCATGTTTGGGGTTTTTGTCCTGCCCGGTACCCCCAGCTGTTTAGCTCCAAAGAAAATCACACATAGGTCTTCATAAATTATAAGCTGATTGGCCCATTAGCTCTAGCCTCTCACTGGATAACTCTCACATCTTGATTAACCCATTTTTCTGATCTATGTTAGCCATGTGGCTCAGTACCTTTTTTTCAGTGGGGCAGATCACATCCTGCTGCTTCGGTGGTCTGGGCAGGAGTGGGAGGAATCAACTTCCTCCTTTCCAGAATTCTCCTGTTCTCATTACATCATTTCTATTTCCTGTCTGTTTTTCCCGCCTATATTTCCTGCCTGGCCAATCAGCATTTATTTATAACATGATTGACAGAATACAGACAATTCTCCCATACCACAGGCCCAGCAATAAGTTTTTTTTTTTTTTTTGGCATGGCTCTTTTCAGTTTATTGCATGAAGGAGTTACACTAGTCCAAGTTAAAAGCGGACCCCAAATGGTTACATTATACAAGCTGTGAGGTTTTTAAACTTGTGACAAGGGACAGGAGGGAAATTCTACTCATTGCAAGGAAATCCTCACTTAAGCTTCAGAGTCACAAGCACTTAAAACTCATGAACCTTCAGCTGATCGTCCTTAGCCAGTCCAATCTCTATTAGGAACTGGCATATGTTCTTGCGCTGGTCACCCTGTAGCTGAATTACTTCTCCATATTCTGGATGCTCAATTACAGTACCATTGCAGGCAAATTTCTTCTTAAACGCCTTCACTAGTTTCTTTTTATCGTAATCATCAGCGATCCATTGGACAGTGGTAAGGGTCTTCCTGCCGTTTCTCTGTTGAATTCGTATATGGATATAATCCTCAGTGCCAGCAGGAAGCAGGTCATCACCCTTACTTGCATCAGCAAAGGGGTCGAAAGAGTGGAGGTTCTGAATAGCGGACATATGATACGATTCCTTTTCCTCGGTGGAAACGGCCTGCGGAAGGCGGCTGGGGGGGTGTGGAACGGAGCGCCAGGAAGTGAGGGGGCTCGAGGGGGAGGCAGCTGAGTCCTTGGCGGCGGCTCAGTGACTGGGGCCCCAGCAATAAGTTTTAACATGGGTTTTACTCTCAAGTATCATGATAAAATCTTATACCATTCTACCTGAAATATGCCTTTATCCTATATATCCAAGATATATCTGCAGCTGGCTCATTTGTCACTTAATGACTATCCCAATTATCAGATTGTATTGTATTGTTAGTACTTGCGTTCAAGTAACCCATTTTTGACCTAATGGCTCTAAAGAGTAGTAATGCTGGTAATGTTATTACAGTATTTTGTTATAATTGTTCTATTAGTTTGAGTTTTTGTTGTTTGTTTTGCAATGTGTAGTCCTGGGCTTCCATATGCTAGGCAAGTGTTATTCCATTGAGCTACAGTCTTAGCCCTAGTGAGCTTTTATTTTATTTTATTTTATTTTTATTTTTGTCTTTGTTTTGTTTTAAAAGGGTCTTGGTATATAACTTATGTTAGTCTGGAGAGTTTGGAGCTCAGTTTCCCTGCTCCTTTCTCCTGTGTACTGGGATTATAGGAGTGCACCATCCAGCCAAGGAGTGTTAATCTCTTATACATAATTTATACATTAAACTTTTGAGATAGATATATATGCATTGGATTTGCTATTATTTAGGGTTTCAGGTATCTGCTTGTGATCCTGAAGTATATTTCCTAAGTATATTGATTTGATCAATATTGATCAAGGATTGAAATGATCATTTTCCTACGTTCTTCCTTGGATAGGAGAAAGTGGCATTGGTGCCCAAAAGAGACAAAGAGGAAGATGTGACATTATTATCAAGAGATGTGACATTATTGTAGCGAGTACCACAAAGATAGATATAAAATAAATTGATATATGTATATGACAACTTATTAAAAGGGGGGTTATGGGGAAAGCAGGTTATGGAGCTAGGAGCTGGCCACATGCTGCTTCACGGCACTTGACCCGGTCTTCATCACCCAAAAGAGCATGTGGCCTCTGTCTATCTTCTTTTAAGAGATCATGTCAGCCGGGCAGTGGTGGCACACGCCTTTAATCCCAGCACTCGGGAGGCAGAGGCAGGCGGATCTCTGTGAGTTCGAGACCAGCCTGGTCTACAGGTGCTTGTTCCTGTTTAACCCAAAAAGGTTCAGAGAAACCCTCTCTCGAAAAAAAAAAAAAAAGAAAGAAAAAGAGAGAGATCATGTCCACAGACAAGAAGCCACGCCTTAAGGCTGGTACTCCAAAGTTATTGGTGGAATGAATTTCCACAATACATTATGAATAATACATAAGAACATTAAATTTTTTTATTATTTGTGTGTGTGTTTGTGTATACATGTACATATGTGCACAAGCATGCCACAGAATGTGTGGAGGTTAGAATACGTGTAGGAGTCAGTTCTTTCCTTCTATCATGTGGGTCCTTGGGGTATGAACTTAAGTTGTCAAGCTTAGTGACAAGTACCCTCACCTGCTGAACCATCTCAAGGTCCTAAGAGCATTTTTTAAAAGCTGACTGACTTCTAACTTGTGTCACAGAGTTAATTTTGGTTGATGTTTTGTAGCAGGTTTCTTAGTTCTATATAGTTTAGTACTGTTCCATCTCTGAGAGTTACTTTGTAAGGAAGGGGTGTGGTTTGCTCCCTTGAGCTGAAGATGCTGGCTTTGGTGCCATGACCATCCGAGTTACATCCCTGATCTCTTGGGCCCAATCTTCTATCTGGACCTGCTTCTCTCTTCGTGCCACACATTGTCTCTGTTGCTAAAGGGTCTTCTTTCTGTGCTCTAGGCTCCCAGAACCCTGGCCGAAGCTCTCCTCCACCTGGTTATGTACCTGAGCGACAACAGCACATTGCCCGGCAGGGATCCTATACAAGCATCAACAGTGAAGGCGAATTCATCCCAGAGACCAGTGAGCAGTGTGTGAGTATGGGGGGATAGGATGTACCAGGACCCATTCAGACCAAGGTTGTGATGAGGCCTCTCAGTGACACATAACAGACCTGAGGAATTTGATGCCCATCCATGGTTCTTTGAAAACCAAACCTGCCCCAAGATGGATTATTCCTTTGAGAGGCCAAAGGTTATTTCTTTTTAAAAGATGAGATCTAAATTTCTTAAACTCACTAGTGTTAGGTGAACACTTTATGGTAACCCTCTTTAGGGCCTCTCACTAGGCCCCTTGCAAAACACCATGCACTGTACTGTTTGCAGACTTCTGCCAGTGGTCTAGTCTCAGTCAGCAGTTTTAGCTAGGAACAACCCTGAACTGACGACAGGTTATGTCTTTATTGGCTATATTTTAGTTTTGCTATTTTTTTGATGAAGGTGTGTGGATAAATTAGACTGTAGGACTGATAAAATAACATGATTTTGCTAATAGCTGTATTAGTTATCTATTGTTACATAACAAGTTGTCACAAATTTGGTCTTAAACCAGTATACCTTTATTTTAGTGTCTTTAGATGGGGAGTCCAGACATGACGTAATGGGTTTTTTCCCTCATGGTCTCACAGGGCTACTACAGTCAAGGAACACTCCAACTACCTTTTCATCCTGAGCTTAGAGTTCTTACCACAATTTAGTTCCTTACATTTGGTAGAACTGTTGCCCTTTTTCTTTGCTAGAGATTGTTCAAGGATTCTCTCAGATTCCAGAAGCTGCCTGCAGTTCCTTATTATCAATCTATTATATCATGGCCTTCTTCAAAGCCAATCCAAGCTCTATTGTTCCAGTCTACAAAGTTGGAGTTGTCATCTTCTTTTTTTTTTCTGTCTTCTTTTTGGTTTTTCGAGGCAGGGTTTCTCTGTGTAGCCCTGGCTGTCCTGGAACTTACTACATAGTAAGGCTGGCCTTGAATTTACAGAGATCCACCTGCCTCTACCTCCCAAGTGCTGGGATTAAAAAGGTGTGTGCCCCCACCGCCCAGCAAAATTGTGGACTTCTGTAATATAATGTAACTATGAGGATGGGCATTCCTATTGTCTCTGCCTTAGTTTATTGACTAGAACCAAGTCCCAGTTCTACTTGCACTCAAGGGAAGGGTGCCTCATTGGTCACCTGATAGTGTGTCCACCACAATGGCACTCCCATTATGATGGCTAGCTTTTAACCAGTAGCTTACTTAATAAAAGTGTAATAAAAATTACACTTTGGGTTAGTAAACTGAATAAAGATAAGATCTCTATTTGGGGGCTAGAGAGATGGCTCAGCGGTTAGGAGCATTCTTCAGAGGTTAGGAGCTGCTCTTCCAGAGGAGCCAGGTTCAATCCCCAGCACCCACAACTTACAACTGGCTGTAACTCCAGTTTCAGGGCTTCCGACATCCTCAAAGAGATATAATGTAGGCAAAATGCTAATGATCATAAAAAATAAAAATCTCTATTTTATTTCTGGGTTTTGTTTTTTTGTTGTTGTTTGTTTGTTTTCAAGGAGCTTGTCTTTATTGAAAAGTTAAGTTCATCAGGTTTCTGGAATTTGACTTAAGAATAAAAATTTCTAACAGAGAAAATAGGCAACAGAAGGAGCTAGAAAGATGGCTCGGAATTGAGTTTGATTCCCAGCACCCATGTCAGAGAGCTCACCACTGCCTGTAATTCCAGATGCAGGAGATATTACCTGCACCACCATGGGAATTTCATCTATCCCCCTCCACATACACAAAAATACATGAACACAAACAAAAATGAAAAAATCTTTAAAATGGAGGTGGGCTGGAATGATGGTGCAGCAGTTAAACGTGCTTGCTGCTCTTAGAGAAAACTTAAGTTTGGTTCCCATCTCCTATGCTGGATGGTTCACAGCTGCTTATAATTTCAGCTCCAGGAGCTCTGACATCTCTTCTGTACTTAGTGGGCTTCTGCACTCATATGTGCACATACACACACACAAACACACACACCGAAAAAGAAAAAAAAATTAATACCAGTACATGTGGGGTTTTACAGAAAGCTGATTCCTGTAACTTTCATTATTCAAACTATATGGGCTATAGGAAGCCCTTTACACTCTTCCTTCTGTGCTCCCTCTTCCCAGGGAATTTCATGTAACCTGGACGGCCTTCAGCTGCAGATTTCTTTCGTGGTCAGAAAATACTATTTGTGTGTGTTGACTGTGTACAGATGTTTCTTTTTTGTTGTTCCCTAAACAAGATGATTTAAAGCATTTACATTATATTATTATATATAAGTAATCAAGATGATGTAAAGTTTATAGGAAGATATGTGTGTAGTTTATCTACAAATACTGCATTATCTTATATAAGGGACTAGCGCATGCATGATCTGATATCAGCAGGAGTCCTGGAAGCAGCCCCCATGCAAATAGAGATGACTGTATTTTGAATTTGAAGGCTGCACTCCCATCCTTACCACTCCTCCGTCAGGAAAAAAAAAAAAATGAAGCCTTTAGGTTAGGGGAAAAATACATTCTGGCCTGACAGTGGTGGTGCACACCTTTAATCCTAGCACTTAAATGCCAGGCAGAGGCAGGCGGATTTCTGTGAGTTCGAGGCCAGCCTGGTCTACAAGAGCTAGTTCCAGGACAGGTTCCAGAGCTACAGAGAAACCCTGTCTCGAAAAACAAAACCACATTCTGAAGGCTCTTTGTTAATGCATTTGACTATAAGCTAGAATGATATTTAATTTACATAGATATCTCTTACCTCTGCTTTAGTCAGGAACTGGGAATTTGTTTTTTGGCACCAGTTATTTACTTCCTAGTTTTATGAGTTTAGATACATGTCTCCTAACCTTTCTAGGTCTGCAGTGTTCCTCTGTGAAATAAGTTAATGCTTGTCTTTGTAAATTATGAATTATAGAGTGTAAACAGAAGCATTAGGTTCCCACCCAAACTCCACTTGAGACTTCTGCAGGGCAATACCATTTCAAGCGCCAGGCACTCACTAATATTGATGGGCCAAGAAAATGCCAACAAGAAAAGGCAGTGTCTCTGCTTTGCTCTATTGGCAGAGCTCCTAGGGATGCTGGCCAAACATTTTTCTTCATCCTAGAAGCTTGCCTTTCAAACTAAGGGAAAGAATCACACCTTATATCTTTCTTTCACTACATGGGGAAACAAAGACACTTCCATATTTTGACAAGAAGGACCATATGCTAGCTCTGTCTGGATCTACTGGCTAGGATTTGAGTGGAAACTGTGGTTTGATTGTGTGGCTTGCCTTTCAGATGCTAGATCCCTTGAGCAGTGCTGAAAATTCCTTGTCAGGAAGCTGCCAATCCTTGGACAGGTCAGCAGACAGGTATGAAGGTATGGGTGGTTTGGGGGCCCAATGAGTAGGCATTTTTGGAATGGTTTTAGAAGAAGTGACTAGTCCATGTCCCTGATCCAGCCATAGGCCTAGGATTAAAACGGTGTGCTTTTAGAGAGGCCCTCAGTTTCCCAAGGACTGTCAGAATGGCTTGGTGCTCAATAAATAAACTTAATGATAGCTTAGAAGAACAGTTTTTACTGCGTGCTGTGTTGTTCCCAGTGCTTTATGTGTTTTGACTCTGCACATACTATAGTCTGCCTACTTTTCCACCTTATTACTGTGATTTGAATTGAGAAGCAATAGCTTATTGAAATTTGGGGGAAAAAAATGGAATCTCACCCACAGGTTGGTCTGCCTGTTCTTTCTTTTCTTTCTCCAAAAAAGTTTATGGTTGAAGAAGAAGCTAGCTTAGAATAATGAGAAAACAGAATATCCAAATTTCGTAACTTAAACTTTTATCTCTTTATGTAGAATGTTTGTTCTTACACTTAGAATCAGTGCTATTCTTTATATACCAAACAACTGTGTCGCTGATGTGTTGTGTTATTTTGTTTTGTTTTGTTGTGACGAGTTCTCACTAGATAGCTGGTCTGGAACTCAGTCTTCCTACCTCAGTTTCCTATGTGGCTTGTGAGGGTGTTTGGAGCAGACCTTCCCCTCTTTATGTCTGAGAACTCATTTGATTGGGGGTTGGGGAGTAGTCTGGGGCTAGAAAATAGGAATAACTTCCTTCTTTCCTTGTGTGATCAGTTGATGAAGGTACTGATCTTGTGACTAATCCTATCACCATCTTCTAGATGTCACAGAATACATACATAGTTATTATTATGTAGGTTTCTTTGAGACTTGCTCTCCAATCAGGGAACAAAACAGTACCAGTAAATATGACAGGAGGTGCTACCACTGGCCAAACTCTCAGCCAGAACAGGGACTGACTGTAACTTTGGACTGTTCAAAACTCTGTAGTGTCAAGGGAGGATGGTGGTCCAGTTGTCTGAAAGTAGGGTAGCTCTCCAAAACTCTCTTGAGTTTTCTGACCTCAAAAGATACTTGGAGGAGCCGGGCAGTGGTGGCGCACGCCTTTAATCCCAACACTCGGGAGGCAGAGGCAGAGGCAGAGGCAGGTGGATCTCTGTGAGTTCGAGACCAGCCTGGTCTACAGAGCTAGTTCCAGGACAGGCTCCAAAGCCACAGAGAAACCCTGTCTCAAAAAAACCAAAAAAAAAAAAAAAAAGATACTTGGAGGACTAGGGAGATGACTTGGTTAGTAAAGTGCTTGTTGTCCAAGAATGTGGGCTTGAGTTCAGTCTCTTGGAACCCAAGTAAAACAGCTGGGTACAGCACTGCACATCTGTAATCTCAGTGCTGGGAAGGTAGAGACAGGAGGATAACTGAGGCTCACTATCCAGCCAGGCTAGCTGAATCTGAAAAGTTCAAGGTTCAGTGAGAACCTCTGTCTGTAAAAATAAGAGGAACAACAATTGAGAAAGATACCAGATGTCAGCCTCTGACCTCCACATGCACACACAAATCCAATACATGCATACACATACAAGGCACTTGCTTATCAAAGATTCATTGAGATTTAACTGGATGTTGAAAAGGTAGCTTAAATTTATCAACTTCCCTCTTAGTTTCCCTATCTCTAAAATGAGATGGTAGTCTAAATAACAGACTGGAGTAGCATGATGTCCTTGGCACATAAAATGGAGTCTTATTTTTAACCTGCAGGTGATCAGTGAAGAATAGTAATAACACAGCAGCTGCTCAATAACTGGCTCCTGCTGTTTTATAATAAGTGTCCCACCTTACGGAGGTATGAGGAAATCCTCTGTAAAATTAGAAATCATTCTTTGCCAGGCAGTGGTGGCTCACACCTTTAATCCTAGCACTCGAGGCAGAGGCAGGCGGATCTCTGAGTTCAAGGCCAGCCTGGTTTACAGAGTGAGTTCCAAGGCAGCCAAGAGTGCACAAAGAAATCCTGCCTCAAAAAAAAACAAAAACAAACAACAAAAAAAAAAAAACAAACCAAAGAAGAAACAAAAGAGAAAGGAAAGAAAGAAAGCTTTACACTACAGTGTTTTCATTATTACTGCCTAAGCCAAGTTGGTTTATTGTTGTTTAGCTTGATTTCTTCACCTGGCATAGAGATTAGAGATTAGGAAAAAGGGCAGGAATAGAAAGGGGACAAACAGCCAGCATGGAATGCAGCAGAAAAGGCAGAGTTGTCACTCCTGTTTGGCCTCAGGCTAGTGAAATGGGGCGGTGAGCACCAGAGACCAGGCTCCAGGCAGAGCAACTTTCCTGCACCTCTCCCTCTGTGAACATCATCAGGAAGGGGGCCACTTAGATACCCTTCCTTCTGCCTCTGGATGTGCACTAAAGTTTATTTTGTAGTCTTTTGTTTTTTCCAGCCCATCCTTCAGGAAATCACAAATGTCCCGAGCCAGGAGCTTCCCAGACAACAGAAAGGAATGCTCAGGTAAGTTCCACAGAGCCTAGGTAGGTACTGCGGGGGTTGAGGAAAGAGTGTCATGTTGGGACCATAAATGCCTCTAAATTGGGAAGACAAAACTGTATGGTACTTTTCCTGGAGCTGCTACTCTAAAATCTCAGGAGACCTGGGAGCATATGTGACTCACCTATCTTGACTCATCCACAGTCTAGCAATTCTCCTGTCTTTCTCAGATCGGGAGACCCAGCTCTATGACAAAGGAGTCAAAGGTGGAACCTATCCCAGGCGCTACCATGTGTCTGTACACCACAAAGACTACAACGATGGTGAGTGCTCTACACTGCCCCCTGCTGGTTGGCTGGTGAAAGATCAAAGTTTTGCCTGGAAAAAAAAACACAAAAGGAGGGCTTGGGATTGATGGAAAGGAAACAAGGTACTCCCACTTCTGCATTTTTCCCTTATTTTTGAGGCATTGTGCTCCAAGCTTGAGGCAAAGAGATTAGGAACTAAGCAAATACGGGGGGTGGTATTGGTAGATGAAGATGCTGCCACTGGAATGCTGTCCTTCAGTACACAGATATCCCAGGGTGCTCCCTAATGCCATCTTCTGCAGCAGCAACAGATGAACTGAAGTTGTGGCAGAGGGATCAGGAATAGGACGTTGAACAGAACATGCAAGCTGTGGTTTGCCTTTTGTTGGGTCTGAGGATCAGTCTTATGCCTTCCCTATGTTCGGGGCATCTTTAGCCAGGCAACTTCCTAATTCCTGTTTTTGTCTGGAGTCTTAGGGAGCTAGGATAGCAGCCTTTCTGGCATGAGTCAGGAGGGAGGGCAGGTGGAATGCACCTGAGCTGGTTGTCACTGTTACCTGCTTTGTACATCCGGGTTTGTGGCCAGGGCTCTGACTTGCTCTGTCCTTATTCCTGCACTTCTGTAGGCAGAAGAACATTTCCCAGGATACGGCGGCATCAAGGCAATCTATTCACTCTGGTGCCCTCAAGTCGCTCCTTGAGCACAAATGGCGAGAACATGGGTGTAGCTGTGCAATACCTGGACCCCCGTGGGCGCCTGCGGAGTGCAGACAGCGAGAATGCCCTCTCCGTGCAGGAAAGGAATGTGCCAACCAAATGTGAGAAGTGTCCCTGACTAGCAGAGTGCTGAGATAGCTAGCTGCAGGGACAAGAGCTCTGCTGTGCCACTGTGGCAGCTCCTCTCAGTAATAAGTGCACCCTCCCCTCAGAGTTTGGAGGAGGAGCCACATCCTAGAATGTAGGCCTAACTCGATGGCTATAGGATAAGGCATTTCTTCTACCTGGTTTTAATGTTCCTATGTTTAAAGCTAAAGGCCTTTTTGCCACATTCGGGTATTAAGAGCAAGCTAGGCATGATGGTATTATAATCTCAATACTCAGGAAGCTGAAGCAGGAAGATTGAACACTTAGAGACCAGCTTGGGTTACACAGTGAGTTCAAGGACAGTATGTGTTATACACCAAGGCCCTGTCTCAAAAAATGAATAATAGATGAAAAACATGTTTAGGAGCTTTGAAAATGAAGTTATTTGTTCAACACAGAACACCATTTTACCAGTCCCCTGCTTCTTAGAACTACCCTGTTGACCAGGGCTTAGGCCTGCAAGAGAAGGAAGGGATGGATGGTATAAGGAGGATCTGAGCAGAGAGTTCAGTAGGACAGGAGGGTGCAAGGACAGAAAGTTCATGATCTAATGTGTGCTCTTGCTCTCTCTCTCTCTGCTCTCTATAGCTCCTAGTGCTCCCATTAATTGGCGTCGGGGGAAGCTCCTGGGTCAAGGTGCCTTTGGCAGGGTCTATTTGTGCTATGATGTGGACACAGGACGTGAACTTGCTTCTAAGCAGGTCCAATTTGACCCAGATAGTCCTGAGACAAGCAAGGTATGGCCTTCCCCACACTCAAACCTCCAGCTTCTCCCTCTAGCCAAAATACCTATTGAATACTTGCCTAAGGTGATACAAGTTACTTCCTAAACTAAACTAAAGGTTTTTTGCTATTCATCTTAGCCCTAGCCAAGGGGTGAAGGGCCAATGTCCCAGAGGGTGTGGAGCTTCTAGGAGAAGGACTGTATCCATGCTAACGTCCTAGCAGCCCAAACTGAGACATTGAGGACTAATTTCCCAAAGGTCACTCTTTGGACCCATTGCCCAAACAGAGCCTTGGTGCAGAAGGAAGCTTATAGAGCTCACCCATTTGTTCCTTTGGAAGTAGAAGTCACATAGTCTATACCTCAATGTGAACAGACAAATACAGTAGTTACTTGAAGTAGGATTCTGTAGCCCCTTCTCCCTCTTCACTCCTTCCTGTTTGCCTTCTTCCGGGTAAAGAATGCTGTATCCCAAGGTACCCAGCATTGTGGCCAAGGACTAGACATTTGAGAGAGTTTGCCATTCTCCAGCTGAAGTTTCCAAAGCAGACCCCTGTGAATCATAGACTAGGGCAAGATAAGCTGACCCCAGGTGGGCACAACTGGGCCCTGAGTGCCCAGGTGACCAGTGGTCCCTCTCTAGGAGGTGAGTGCTCTGGAGTGTGAGATCCAGTTGCTGAAGAACTTGCAGCATGAACGCATTGTGCAGTACTATGGCTGCCTGCGGGACCGTGCTGAGAAGATCCTTACCATCTTTATGGAGTACATGCCAGGGGTATGTGCTCTTGGATGCATGTGGAATTGAAACAGAGGGCTTGACTCAGGGCTAGTGGCTGTGGGGGTGGGTCACCCTTGACCTGGGCCTCATCTGATGAGGTTCTGGGAAACCATGTACAGTGATGGCAAGATTGATGTCAAAAGGGCTCTGCCTTTGGCTACAGAGAGGGTGTGAGATGAGAAATGTCCCAGCTTCTATCTAACTTGAGGGTCCTGAAGGGCTGGTTCACGTCAAGTAAGCACCTCTGCCTGGAACAGAGGATCTCCTCAGCCTGGTCTTGGGTCCTACTTGCTTAAGATAAGGACTGTTTTAGGTTTTTTCCTAAACGGTCTGATAGCTCCTGGCAAAAGTGGCCTATACATGCAAATGAGACTCCAATGGATCACTGCTTGGCTACAGTCCTGGGGATTGGAAATAACCTGTCTCCTCTCATAAGCTAGCCCCTGAAGGACTCTCTTGACTCCTTGTGGTCTATTAGGGCTCTGTAAAAGACCAGTTGAAGGCATATGGAGCTCTGACAGAGAGTGTGACTCGCAAGTATACCCGGCAGATCCTGGAGGGCATGTCATACCTGCATAGCAACATGATTGTGCATCGGGACATCAAGGGTGAGTAGGGGTGAAGCTGCGGCGGAGGCATCGAGACCTAGGTTCAGCCAGACATAGTGGTGCACGCCTTTAATTCCAGTACTTGGAAGGGAGGCAAGGGCAGGTAAATCATTAGAGGCCAGCCTGGTCAACACAGTGAGTTCCAGGCCAGTCAGGCTACCATTCAGTTAACGAGTAGACCAAACACTAGTGTAACTACTCTGAGCTTTCTGAAAAATAGAACCCCAACTGCTTCCTTAATTGGAGATGGGTATAAAAATTGGTTGAGCAGTGTAGGGAAAATACCCTAAAATGCAAATGTTGACATGGGGGTGATCTCTTTTATACTGTGAGGCTTCTTTGCAGCTTATGTCTAAGTCAGTGGTGGCCCTGGCCTTCAGTCACCTGGAAGGGGAGATAAAAAAAAAAATATAAGAGGGTCCAAAGTGGTAGCCTCTGCCCTTTCGTGCCTTAGGAGCCAATATTCTCCGAGACTCAGCTGGGAATGTGAAGCTTGGGGATTTTGGGGCCAGCAAACGCCTACAGACCATCTGCATGTCAGGGACAGGCATGCGCTCTGTCACTGGCACACCCTACTGGATGAGCCCTGAAGTCATCAGCGGCGAGGGCTACGGAAGGAAGGCAGACGTGTGGTGAGCACTGGGGAGTGCCGGGAACCTATCTCCCTGCCTGAGCTGAAGGTTCTCTACAGCAGACATGAACTTGTGAACTTGACAGTGTGAGAAAGGGGGACTGAGAACTTATTATTGCTGACTGGTACACCCAGGGTTTAGATTCAGGGGGTTGGGGAGGGGTAAATGGAATGAATTTTTATCCCAAACAACAAAAGGTTATGGCTAAGGACTTAGGTCATGAGGGTCAAAATCCATATTTGCTGGACCTCTTTTAAGAAGCAAGGTTTGGGCTGGATGTTGTGGCACCTTTAATCTCAGCACTGGAGAGGCAGAGGTAGGCAGATAGCTATGAGTTCAAGGCCAGTCTGGTCTACAGAGTGGTTCTAAGCCAACCAGGAACATAATGAAATCATTTCTCAAAAAAGAAAGAGAAAGAAGGGAGGAAGGCAGGCAGGCAGGTAGGTAGGTTCAGGGGTTAGGGATGACCTAATAGTTATACCTGCTATACAAGTATAAGGACCTGAGTTCAAGTCCCTAGCTTTCACAGAAAAAGCTAGGCATGGTTCCTCATGCTTGTAACTCCAGGATTGGGAGGCAAACACAGGTGGATCCTGCGAGCTTTCTGGCCAGCCAGTGTAACTGAAGAAGCAAGCTTCTGTTTCAGTGAGAGACACTGTCTCAAGGCAGTAAGGCAGAGAAGACATTTGTCCTGCTCTGGCTTCTGCATCACTCAAATGCATGTGAAACACACACAGAGCAGCATATATTCTGAAGACCTAGATTTGTCTCTTAACATGAGTTAAGACTTAGCCCCTTCTTGTGCCCAAACAGCTTGCATTTGATTCACTTAATTTTTATGTCCATTCTCATAAAGGGCCTACGAGTTATGAAAACTTTTTTCCTTGGAAAGTTATCATGGGTTGCCCTCCAAAGATGTCTAAATCCTATCTGCCAAAACCTATAAATGTAATCTATATGGCAGTAGGGCTTCTGTAACTGAGACATTATCCTGAATTACCTAGTGGGCCTGGGGTAGTGATGAGCTCCTTAGAGAAAAAAGCAGGTCAGAATGGGTTGTGGGAAATGTGGCAAAGGACAGTTGAGTGGGGGACCAGAAGCCAAGATACACAGTAGGTTTGGGGTAGTTATTGTGGTGTGGTGTGGTGTGGTGTGGTGTGGTGTGGTGTGGTGTGGTGTGTGTGTGTGTGTTGAGGCAGGGTTTCTGTGTAGCCTTGGCTATCCTAGAACTTACTTTGTAAACCAGGCTGGCCTCTAACTCACAGAGAACTGCCTGCAACTGCTCCTGAGTCCTGGGATTTAAAGGTGTGTCCCATGACCACCCAGCACTTCATAATATTGAATATGCTAAATACACACAAGGCCTTGGGTTCAGTCTCTCACATGAGAAAGACATAGACAGGAAGAAATGCAAACATCCCCCAGAAACTGGAAAAGCAAGGAAACAAGAGCGACATAGCTCTCTTGGAGTCTGTCAGTACTCTTTGCAGTCTCAGTAAGTACCCTTTGTTTGTCCTTCACTGTGACCTGAGAATGGTACTTCCTTTCCTTACAGATAGGGTGGCTGACAGATGACATAAGGTTCTCTCTTCCAGGAGCCTGGGCTGTACTGTAGTGGAGATGCTGACAGAGAAACCACCTTGGGCAGAGTATGAAGCTATGGCTGCCATTTTCAAGATTGCCACCCAGCCGACCAATCCTCAGCTGCCCTCTCACATCTCAGAACACGGCAGGGACTTCCTGAGGCGCATTTTTGTGGAGGCTCGTCAGAGACCCTCAGCTGAGGAACTGCTCACACACCACTTTGCACAGCTCGTATACTGAGCTCTCAAGGCCATGCTGCTGTCAGCTGCCACCTGCTGAGAAGGCCAGGGGCTGCTGTCAGGCTCAGTGAAGTTGCTGCTTCTTCCAGGCAAGGCTAAGGACAGTGGAGCTTCAGTCCAGCCATTGTTTATGCCCCTTCTGTCACTGGGACTCAAAGCCAGGATGGGAGAGCTGTGGCATGGAGACTGGGAACCCCAGCCTATAAGACCCAAGAGCTCCATCATCCTAAGCACAATGCAGAAGGAAAGGGGCTGGGAACCGTATGTAAGACAGCCATGGCCTCAATGTGTCCTAACACTGCAGTCAGCACTGAAGCCAGGAGGGACTGGGGCAGAGGACTTACTCAAGGGTATGAATAGTGTTATTTCATTCAGAGTGTTATTTTGATTCTCCTTCCAATGTTTGGAGATTACCAGAGTATCTCTGGGTTGCATGAGCCCACTCAAGCCTGAGGTAAAGCCCAGCATTCCCCAGCCATCACAAGGTAGGACGTGTGGGCTGCCCTCACTTAGAGCCTCCAGGTGTGCTTTGCCAGTCCTGTCTTTTACCAAAGATTGAAAGAAGCAAATGTTATGCTGCCTTATTCTGGGAAGGAGGAGCCTGCCCCCATAAGCAGGGCCTGAGAAATGGAGCTGCCTCCAGTAACTGGGGAAACCCAGTCTTGTCAATGCAATTGTCTCTGTTTTACAAGTTGGAGTCACTCTTATGCTGTTCCCAGTTTCTAAACTGGAGACTTTGCCTCTGAGCTCTGGAGACCCACGTGGACTTGGGCTTCGGGCTGGGCAGAGCTGATGGCATGGCCTCTAGCCTGGCATCTGTTCCCTCGCTGGAGCAGAGAAAGTAGGCAACACAAATAAGAGCATCTGGCTCTGGCCCCATTGGGCAGTTCAGGAAAATTCGGAGGGCTGTCTCAGGCTCTCTGCATCTCAAACCTGTCAGGCCTGAGCCCACTCCTTTGGGTAGAAAGGAAAGCCCTTGTGCCACCACCAACCATGTCCAAAACCACCAGCTCTGTTCCTTAGCCTGCCTTGCCCAGTTGTGTTCTCAGCCCCATCCCTTGTTCCTCCCACAAGGGAGGATGCCAACGGGTTGGGGAAAGACTCCGAGCAGCTTAGAATCGGCCATATTTACCTCAGCCTGGGTGCTGGTCCTTCTTCCAGCCCCTTCCTTCCCCTCCAAATGTGCCTATTGCTACAGCTCCTCCCTCCCAACTCCCATTTCTTAGGAGTTGTCATTAAAAAAAATTTTTTTTTAAAAAGCCAATGTGCCCAGGGATGGGCATCTCCAGGGAGCTGGGGATTAGCGCCAGGCAGCTCTGCCAGCCATGCCCACTTCCCCATGGGCACAGAACAAGCCAAAGCCTTCGTTGTATGTTGACGATGCACTTTTATGAATGTAGTTTCTATCGCTGTTTTTAGCCTTTTCACATCATGTAATGTGAGGCCTTGTACTTGTTAATTTATATCTCAGATCCATATTTGATGGTTTTTATATATATATCAATTCTAGACTGTTACCGGTGATGGACTCCTGAAGAGAGAACAGAAATTGAAAGCAACTGGTTTTGCAGATTTGTGTGTTGCACGGTGCCAATTGGGCCTGGACCCTCTGTTTTATTTCCTTTCCTGGGGTCTCTGTCAGGCCATCCTCTAACTGCTCTGAAGCCAGTGAGTAAGTCCTGCTTCCACCTTAGCCTTTGCCCAGGGTGGGGACTGGCCCGGCCCCTCTCCTAGACCAAAGCTGCCAAAAGGCAGCTCGGCCTCTCCTTGACCCCATCCTGATGGCTGTAGCACCCCTTAGCCCATCCCCATCGAAACCCCAAACCACAAGAGGAAACAGAGCTCGGTGGGCTGACAAGATGTCTGGTGAGACGACTCTGCTTGTCCCAGGCTCAGGGTCTCAGAGCCCCCACAAGGGAGTATCTTACCTCAGAGGAATGTTTCTAAAAATGACAAATCCTGCACTCCAAAGGAAAAAAAAACCCTTTTTTTGTGCCAAAAACTGTGGACATGCTGGTTCAGCATCCTCAGGGCCAAGCCATTAATTTATTTTTTCTTATTAATAAATCCAGATGAGCAGTTGTAGGGCTCTAGCATGGGCCTGAAGGTTCTGAAGGACGGTCTCAAGCAGCCCTTGCCTGTTGTGCAGTGTTATGCCACCAATTGTTTGACATTCCATGGGGTTTATCTGCTTTGGCCAGCCCCACATGGAAGGACCAGGCCTGGGTCAGGTGCATGCTGCCACCCTCCTGGTCCTCCCACTCACCCAGCTCTGTCTGTGTCTGAATTGTGGATTGTGCAGAAGAACCTGCAGCCATAGTTATTTGATTATACCTTGACTGAGGGCTTGCAGTGCAAAGCCAGGCCAGTGCATTACTTACAATAAAAGGGATCATTTATATCAGAAGGGTCCTGTGACCATGCTTGTGGTTAAAGGTGGTTGGTAGAAATTAATTTGTACTGGGATGGGTCGGGTGGGGATGGATGCCTAACACCAAGTTTAAATAGCGACCAAAAGTGCGGTCCTGGCCTGACCTGGCCAAAGTCATTGCTAGCCCAGGTGGCCTCTCATTCAACTGAGGCAGCACTGTTGGGCCACCTTATCTGAATACATGGCTTCTTTTTTTTTTAGCTCACAATATAGACCAGGCTGGTCTCAAGGTCACAAATATCCACCTTCCTCTGCCTCCTGAACACCGTGCCCAACCCTGCCACTGTTTCTGTTTGTTTAGTTTTGGAGATAGGGTGTCGTTGTGTAGCCCTGGCTGTCCTGAACTCAGCTACACGGGCCTGTGTAGTTCATAGGCTGGCCTTGAACTCAGGTCTGCCTGGCTCCGCCTCCCTGGCGCTGGGACTAAGGGTGTTGTGTACCACCACTGCCCGGCACTGCCACTGCTTCTTGATTGAATGCAAGAGACCATTTTGTCCCCATAGGTCCAAGGCCTTCCCATCTCTGTTTACCTGAAGGAACAATCCGCAGTGGTTCATCCGCCAGCAGACCAGAGGCTGGATTCCCTGGCAGTCTGCTTACCCTCTTGCTCACCAATCCATCTATCCCACAGGCCGTTTGCAGGAGTCAGGGCAGTAGGGTGTGGGGCAGGACCACTGAGACTTGCGCGGAAGGAGTGTCTTTACACTTGCCTTGCTTCTCTGCTGTGCGCTGTCACCCTCAGTGTGCATGGACTCTTAGAGTAGCAAAGTTTGTTCCTGGATGACCCGGCACAGCAGTTGTGACCTTTCCCTTCCCAGGACAGGCTCTGGGAAGATGACAGCCATGAGAAGGAAAAGGTGGCAGCACTGAAACTTAGCGGCATTTGCTCGTCTATGGATTCCCATCATTCCTTGCAAATTTCGAGGGCAAAGGACTAGGAGGAAACTGGACAGCTGGGACCAGCTAGCAGAAAGGCAGTCACAGGCAGTCTTGGCCAACTTGTAAAGTTCTGCTTTGGGCCCCACTCCACCTCTGAGGAACTGCAGTGAGGCAGGCGGTGGTGATGCACACCTTGAACCCCAGCACTTCTGTGCTTAACAGAGGCAGGCGGATGTCTGAGTTCTAGCCCAGTCAGGGCTCCATACTAAGTGAGACAATATCTCAAAACTGTTGTGTGGATGTGAATCGGTGGGGCCTGGCTTCTCTCCCACAACTCAAAAGGGTACAACATTGGGATTCCAGGTTTTGACGGTTTGACATCCTGAGTTGGCAGAGACCAGTTCTTCAAGCTAATGCTTATTGAACAACCATCACCCAGCCCCTTCAAGGCCAGAAGCCCCCCTTTCCCATCCCTGTGACAAGTTTGCATCCTACCTGCCACAAAGCTCCCCCATCAGGCCACATAATGGAGAGTCAAGATCTGTTTAAACATGTTTAAAACAGGGTTGATCACAACAGTCAGAACAGCACAGCAGTGGAGAGGAGGGGAGCGTAGCTACTGCCGACCCTGTTAGCTGAGGCTCCAGCAAGGGGCCCCTAGACCCCAAGGCTGTGGGGGTGTCTTGCCTCTTCCCAGCCCCCTCCCCCACCAGTGAGGTGACATATAAGAGGCCCAGCAGATGGCACTCTTCCTCTTCTTCCAATCTCTGTGGCTCAGAACCAGGCTAAGGGCAGAGGTAGATGGGGAGACACGGGGGTGCACAAGGCCCAGGTGGCAGTGTGGGAGCTTGGGACCCTGAGGAGGGCATGCTGACTCCTTGCTGGAGAAAAGGCACCTAAATAGGGAAGCTGGGCTTGTGGGCATCCCAGGGAGCCTTGGGGTGAGGTGAGATGGTCTGAAGGAAGCAGTATGGTGAAAATTCCAATTCTGCTTCCCAAACCTCTACCTCCTATGGGAAAAGTAAGGAATCCTGGAGGAGAGCCCTAAGCCTGAAACCTACCTGAGGGAGCCTCATCCTTTCCCACCCGCTCCCCCAAGCCCAGATCAACCTCCTTCCCACTGGCCAGCTGTAGGCCATGTGCGGGGAGGAGATGGATGTTAGAGGCCCTCAGGCTGTCTTGGTGCCTGAGTCCACCTCCTTGTGGGCCCAGAGCTCCTTGTGCTGTTTACGGCCAAACCCCTCATCGTAGTTGCCTTTGCTCTTAAACAGCTGCTGAAAGTGAGGTTTGCAGTAAAATTCACCGTGCAGTGCAGCATAACTGCCCAAGCTGCGGAAGCAGAGAACAGCTGGGTCAGTCTAGGTCAGGGCTGGAAGGCAGGATGGGGGTGGGGGGCAAGTTAAATGGGCAGGGCAGGGGCGCACCTGAGTTTGGCGTGGCAGTGTTTGCAACAGAAGCAAGAGTTGTGGAAAATGAGCTTGTCTGCCACCAGCCGCTCCATAGGGTACACAGTCTTCTGGCAGGCTGCACAGGTCTCCTTCACCTGAGCCCGTAAGCTAAAGGACTGTGGAGTGGGGTAGGGTACACTCAGCAAGAAGCCTGATCAGCACTCACCCTTTCCTCCACCCACACCCACCCTTGGGCCCCTACCTTGGAGCGCTGCACCGTGCTGCTGCCACTGCTGCCTTTGGCTTCCTGGGGGAGAGGAGCAGTCAGAGCGGGGTCAGCTCTCCGGTGACCCAGCCCAGATCCCAGGGGCACTCGAGAGGTGGCAGAGGGTGCCAAGCAAACAAGCTGCTCCTGTCCCCTTTATCCCTCCCACCTGGCTGGTCACCTACATGAGAGGGGGTGGCCTGGGCGGCTCCGGCAGCCTGGAACATGGCTCTTCGGAGATGGTTGGCGGCCTGGGTGGAGACGCGGCGCCAGGAGGGTTCTGTAAGGGGAAGTCAGTCAGTGGGGCCCCAGGAGCCCTCCCCCCATCCTGCAGGCTGGGGTGTTTTTAGGCAGGGGGTTGAGGGGCTGCGGTTGGGACTTTCCCTAAGTCATTTCCTGTTGCTCTGGGTCTTGCCACTTCCGCCCCTCATCCCCCTCCCCAGCCTGCCCGCCCCTCATGCAGCTCCCCAAGGGATCGGGGGTCCCTGAGTGGAAACATATGTAGGGCTAGAACAAAGTTAGCGAGAGCGGCCGGGGACAGAGGGACTCCGCGGTGCCTGCGTGTGTTTCCAACGGGCAGAGACCCCGCCGGAGGTGACGGGAGGTCAGCAGAGGTCTAGGCTGGGCACCGCCTGACCCGCGGTCCTCCCGCACCGGGCTCAGATGTCCAGCCCCTGGACAGCGCTCGGCCCGGCCTCCCGCCCGGCCCGGCTGCGCCGCCGACCCCAGACCCGAACCCAACCCACCACGGGCCGGCCCAGCGGGACCGACGCGAGCCTCTGGGTCCCAGCGAGCGCTGCGCGCGAACCGCCAGGCGGCGTCGGCCCCGCAACGCTCCGCGCCCCTCCCCCCGGCCGC
>NW_004949146.1:2710458-2715496 GCF_000317375.1 Microtus ochrogaster
CCGCGCGCCCGGGGCCGCCTCCGGGAGAAGCCACCGCCGACCCCCCCCTCTGTGCTTTGTCTTCCTCTCGCTCGCCAAGCCCTCCCGTCGTCCCCCCCTCCTGCCTTTGTCTGCCCCCCACCCCGCTTTCCAGCCCGCGCTCGCCCGCCTCCCGGAACCGACCTCCCCTGCCACTAGTGGGGAAGGGACAACGGCGGGGACTGAATCGCAAACCTCGGGCGGGGATGAGTTCAGCCTACGGTCACCACACGAGGCTCTCCCGGCGCGGACCTTCAGAAATGGGTCTGGGCTTTTCGCTGCCTCGGTTTACCCGTTGGCCATTGTGAAGGCCCTGTCCCATTAGCTCCGCCCCCTCCTTGCGCTCCGGGACCCGGTACCCTGAGCTATATCCCACTGTGGGGACTCCGGAGGCAGGACTCCTGGCAGCCACGGAGTGCTGCAGAGGAAGATGGAGACAGCTCGTGGTCCCTCCATACCCCGATGTCAGGTCAAGGTAGCCTCTCTAGTGGGCCTATGCCACCATGAGAGGGGTGTGACAGATCTGCCACCCCCAGAACTCGCACAGCTGCGTGGTTTCCGAAAGCACCCTCCCCCTATTCTAAACGGTTTCTGTGGCCAGATTTTGTGGTATTAGTAACCCCTGGCCTGTGCCATAGCCCAGGTCAAGCCCTTAGTTCAAAGTACCCAGTTCCTTGCAGCAAGCACACTTCGCTCCACGGAAGGGAGCGGACTTCTTTAGAGAACAAAGTACATCAAGAGTTGCGCCTGCCGCTCAGCCCGCAGGACTGCGGTGCCGCCGGCCACCCATGGGGTGGAGAGCCCTGCACTGGAGGGCCTCTAGGCTGCAGCTTCGGGGGCACGGACCTCTGCTGGAAGCTTTGCCTGAAGCTTTGCCTGAAGCTTTGCCTGAAGCCGGGCCAGACGCTGTTTCACGAAGCACACAGCCCTCAGGGACACATTCCCACACCCGGGACAGGAATAGAACTGGTGGCTCTAGCGCGGGCCCACGCGTGTCAGGGAACAGAACAGCTCAACGCCTCCCGCCTGGCAGCGGAACGGGGAGGCAGCAGGCTGCACCACCGTCCCCACCAGCCCTCCCACCCCGTGCTGTTTCCCTGGCTGCTCATGCACCCACGCTGTGCTTTACTCTCTCAGTCTCGGGTTCCAACTCTAGACCATGTTTTGCCTGCAACGAGACTCAGCCACTGACTTCCTGATGGTTGCTCCTCTTCAGCTAGGGGCGACTCTTCCTGGGGAAATTGTCACACCTGTCATCGGAGTCGCCAAGGGAGCTGTTTGATGCAAGAAAGGTGAAGCCCTTAGGGATACCAAGAGGCTGCTCCTGGGCACTGACTGGCAGCCTGCTCTGCTGGGGCCATCTGTGGACGACAGGGAGGAAGGCAGTGTGGAAGGAGAGAAAACGGAAAGTGTGGGCATCTGATGGCCTGGGAAGCCTCAGAAAAGGGAGGGAGGGCTTCCTTAAACCAATATTCATTGCCAGGCAGTGGTGGTGCAATGCTGTTAATCCTAGTACTTGGGGGGTAGAGGCAGGTGATCTCTGTGAGTTTGAGGCCAGCCTGATCTACAAAGTTAGTTTCAGGACAGCCTGGGCTACTCATAGAGAAATCCTGTCTCAAAAAAACAAAAAAATGAAACAAAAACCTGGGTTTGAAGTGCCTCACCCTGGGGACTAGCCAGGTGGAAACGCACAGAAACAAGGCTCGAGCAGGTCCCCTTGCTCTGGTCACTGGCTGCCAGGACAATGGGTTCTTGGGTTACATGCTAGCTAGGTATTAGTACCAACACCAGGAGCCATGATAAAGCCCTCCACCCTTGGGTGTTAGAGCCCTGGTACCCTTTTCAGATAATTTTGCCAAGGCAAAATTTAATATAATACTCCCGAAATTCTAGGGAATTAAGAGACCATGGGTTTTTAAAGAAACTGGTATATCTGCTTATGAAAGCAACAACGGCCAGGTCCCATACCCACTCAGCCCTCTGGGAGAACAATGGCCTGTACCTGAGTCTGTCTGGCCACCCTTACAAGCCAGCTACAGTCTCTGCACAGATGGAAACATTAGTGGCAACCTAACATACTGAGAAAATTTTAATTTGTTCTGACAATGAAACTAACACAACGTAAGACTTACTCAAGCCCTCAGACGAGGCAAGACATTTATGGCCCTTGGAGGAGGCACCAAGGCAGCAGCTGGCAGGGGCACTGGCAGATTCTTGGGAAGGAGTGTAACAGACAGCCGAGCTAAGAGGTTTCAGGTGTTAGGGCCCAGAGAGAGGTGGGGATAAGGATGACCGGCCCTGGTGCTTAAAGACAAAAACTGGGGAGATGCCTGAGGGCAGGGGCAGGATGCTCAGGACTTGTCCCCCACTTTGCCCTACAGGGTCTGGGAGCACAGAAGGTGAGTGAACAGCCTGGGAGGAGAGCGAGTGCAGGGAAGAGGAAGTGAAGGGTCCCTGGGTCTGAGTTAAGCTCCGGGCTTGGACTTCAGCCTCGGGGCTAAAGCAGTGTCTCTTCCTTCTAAGGAGGTCCCCGAGCTCACAGAACAGGATGTCAGCTTTCCGGTCTCTCCAAGTCCCTGGTGACTGGGACTCCCTGTGTCTCAAAAGCCACAAAAACAGCGAAGTCTCTTCAGAATGTCCTTTCAAGCAGCGGGCAGCCAGCTCTGCCAGCATAATGTCCTTTCTACCCAGTCTGCACCCAGAGGTAGGTGCTGATTCTCAGGAAGGGCCCCCGGGGCTCACACCCCACCCCCACTGGAGGATGCAGGCTGCATTGGCTCAGAACTCCCAGTCATCCACCTCCAGGTCTTCCAGGTTTGTCACCAGGCCAAAGAGTCCACTGTGATCCTGAGTCTGGCTGCCCTCAAAGCTGGTGATAGGGGTGACAGGGCGAAGCAATTCGGGCAAGGCCTCTGAGGCACGTCGCTTGATCTGAGGGAGAGACAAGTTGGAAGGTAGATCCTATAACTCAGGACACTACAGGACCTTCAGTTACCAGACCAGGGTTCCTGCCCCGTGGTGCCCTGGAGCCAAAAAGGAAAGGCAGGCAAGTGCCTCATAGGGCTTCAAAAACACAGTATTCCTAAAGTTCAATCAGGCAGAGGAAGAACACCTACCCCCACACAAAGGGGTAGGAGGTGAGGGGGTGCCTACAACCACAGACCAGCAGCAGGGTGGGAACCAGGGGAAAGCTTCCATACCTGCTTGAAGAAGGAGTGGTTCAGGAGAGTGCTGGCATTAGGCCTGAAGAGAAAAGAAAAGAGACTCACATGACCCCTGGGCTCAGCTGTCCAAACCCTGACACTAACCCTCTCCTCCGAGACCCTCCACCTCTTCCCTCAGCTCTCCCAACAGCTACCAGCCAAGGCCACCCAGGCTGGCTTCTTAGCAGAAAGCTGGCTCTTCTTTTTTTTTTTTTTTTTTTTTTTTTTTTTCTTTTGGTTTTGGCTTTGGAGCCTGGCCTGGAACTAGCTCTGTAGACCAGGCTGGTCTCGAACTCAGAGATCCGCCTGCCTCTGCCTCCCGAGTGCTGGGATTAAAGGTGTGCGCCACCACCGCCCGGCTAAGCTGGTTCTTCTTGCTGTGGAGCCACACACTCCTCTGGGAATCTAGATCTCTACCTAAGAGCCGGCCTCCCTGCTGGGTGTAAACCCCAAGCTCCCCATCCCCGGAAACTCAGCTGAGGACCAGCAGAGTACCTTGCGTCAGGGCTGCGCTGAAGGCACTGCTCCACAAAGTGATGGAAGTGGGGGGAGAAGGTTCGGTGGTACGGGTGGGAAGGCGAGTCACCGTTGGAAGGCCGGAGGCTGCCAGTGGCCAGGCTGTCGTTCAGGCAAGGGTTGGCAATGGAACGTGAGGGGCTCATGGTCAGCTCCTCAGCTGGGATGGTGCTGGTGTCCAGGAGGCAGGGCACTGTGCCATTCAGCTTCTCTAACAGCATCTAGTGAAGAGACAGATCTGGGTTGTGCTCTCGCTCCCTCAACAAATGGGATCTCTGGGAGTGAAGATCAAAGTTGGGGCTGGGTAGGGTTATGACAATTTGACACTGACAAGAGTCATCTGCGAGAAGGGAGCCTCCGAGGGCATTTTCTCTTAAGACAGGCTCTCTCTGTGCAGCCCTGGCTGGCCTCAAACTCACAGAGATCCCGCCTGCCTCTGTCTCCTGAGTGCTGGGATTAAAGGCATGATCACCACTGGCCAGTGGGCATTTTCTTTTTTTTCCAAATATAACTTTATTTTGTTGACTCTTTTTCTTTTAAATGTGCATAGTAGTTTTGCCATGAGTGTTGAGTCCCCTAGAACTGGAATTACAGTCATGAGCCGCCATGTGGATGGTGGGAATTGAACCTGGATCCTCTGGAAGAGCAGGCAGTGCTCTTAACCAGAGACATCTCTCCAGCCCACTGGGCATTTTTTAAATTAGTAGCTGATGGGGGAGGGTCCAGCCCATTGCGAGTGGTGGGTTCTATAAGAAAGCAGGCTGAGCAAGCCAATAAATAGCATTCCTCATAGCCTCTGTTTCAGTTCCTGCCTCCAGCCTCCTGGCCTGCTCCTCGGTGATGGGCTGTTTCCTGGAAGTGTGGCCATGGTGTTCCACCACAGCAGTGAACACCCTCAGACATCATGTAAAGCTGGCTTTTGCAAAGGAACACTGGCCACTGGCTGGCAGCGAAGGCACATGGGAGCAGGGGCTACAAGTGCCCTCCACCAGGGCTGGACTGAAGAGCTCAGCTTCCTCTCGCCTTTAACAAGGCATGGAACTCCTCTGACTACTTGAGCACAGCGGTGGAGCGACATCAATCTCTGTGAAGCCCAGCACCACTCTGCCAGGCCCAGATGGGTTCAGTGGAGTCCACAATGTGGCATCTGCAGCGCAGCACCTGGGCTGATGGGCATGCTGCACCTGGGCAGACCCCACCTGGGAGGCTGTTTCAAAGCCTTCAAGCAAGCAAAAATAAATAAATAAATAAATAAATAAAATGCCGGGCGGTGGTGGCGCACGCCTTTAATCCCAGCACTC
>NW_004949146.1:2715596-2724224 GCF_000317375.1 Microtus ochrogaster
CAGGCGGATCTCTGTGAGTTCGAGACCAGCCTGGTCTACAAGAGCTAGTTCCAGACAGGCTCCAAAACCACAGAGAAACCCTGTCTCGAAAAACCAAAAAAAAAAGCCTTTAAGCTTGGTACATGCCAAACCAGCCACACCTTGAAGGCAGCTGCCTTTTTATGTGACCCCAGGAACGTCCTGAGCAACCCAAACAGAACTTGGAGCTGTCTCTGGGATTGTGCTAATATGGGAGCCTCTAACAACTATTTAAGTTAGCCTTAAATTCAATCCCTCCATCTCTGTGGCCACATTTTAAGTGATCACTGTACCACGTGGCCAGTGGCTCCCTTATTGCAGAAAACTGCAGGGACAGACACTTCCATTATGGCAAAACGTTTTATTGGACAATGTTGCTTCTGGACCTGAACCACTAACTAGGTTCACACTAAGTTTATACTAACTGGGTTTTAACTAACTAGCTCAAACTAACTAGGTCCATACTAACTAGGCCCACACTAACCAGGCTCACATTAACTAGGTCAACACTAACCAGGCTCACACTAACTAGGCCCACACTACGCTCACATTAACTAGGCTCACACTAACTAACCATCTTATTCCTTCTTGAGCAGATCCTGCTAATTATTTTTCTTACACAATTCTCCTTCCTTCCTTCCTTCCTTCCTTCCTTCCTTCCTTCCTTCCTTCCTTCCTTCCTTCTTTCCTTCCTTCCTTTTCTTTTTGAGATACAGTTTCTCTGTGTAGCTCTGGCTTTCCTGGAACTTGCTCTATAAACCAGGCTGGCCTCGAACTCAAGAGATGAGCCTGCCTCTGCCTCCCGAGTGCTGGGATTAAAGGCGTGCGCACCACCGCCCAGCACACCTTTCTTATGCGTAGGCTCCACACCCCAATTATTCTATCAGAGCTACATTAAGCTAAGACCGAGGATGTATCTGAGTCGCCTTTCGGGTAGACAGATGGTCAGATAATCTGCTGTCGTCACCCGTGTGTGTATCTCTGGCACTTCCCTATTCTCTGGGACATGAACCAAAGATCCTAGAGATCACACAGGTATGCTCTTGCTTCCTTCTCCAGCCTCACCCCCAGCAGCCCAGAGATGCCTGGACCCAGTCGTTTACAATTCTGTGCTGTGCCCAGATCTAGTGCTTTGTTAGCACACACATGTTTGTTGCTGGAAACTGGTCAGGACCTGTGATATCCTAGGCAAGCACTCTACTGTGGTGGAATATTACTTTAACTATGTAAAGATGTGCTACATTTGTTTAAGTTGGGGAGTATTACTTTAACTATGGGAAGGTGTGCTACATTAGCTTCTGCTGCCCTGTTAACTATGTAAAGGCGTTACATTTGTCTAATTATGTAAAGATGTGTTGCTGTTTCGCCGTACCTCCCTAAAGCACCTGACTGGTCTAAAAAAGAGCTGAACAGGCAGAGAAAGACTAGGCAGGCTGGTGGACACAGAGAATAAGGAGGAGGAGAACTCTGGGAAGAGAGAATGAAGGAGAAACAGAGGAAGACGCCAGTCAGCAGAGGAGGACACACCCAGAGCAAAATGCAGATAAAGAGAAACACATTAAAATAAGAGCTAATTAAGACCAAGCATTCATACCTAATAAGTCTCTGTGTCATGTATGATGTGGGAACTGGTTGGTGGCCCA
This sequence comes from Microtus ochrogaster, assembly GCF_000317375.1. NCBI lineage: Eukaryota > Metazoa > Chordata > Mammalia > Rodentia > Cricetidae > Microtus > Microtus ochrogaster. Next base: position 2,717,258 of record NW_004949146.1, read on the forward strand.
AAGAAAAAGCCAGGTACACCCTACCACTGAGCCATACTTCTGTCAAGGGAAGGCTTCTGTTCCTGCTCTCGTTCTTTTTTTTTTTAAATTTGTTTTTTTGAGTCAGGGTTTCTCTATGTAGCCCTAGCTATCCTGGAACTCACTCTGTAGACCAGGCTGGCCTTGAACTCACAGAGATCCAACTGCTTCTACCTCCCAAGTACTGGGATTAGAGGCGTGTGCACTACTGCCTGGCCTGTTCCCGCTCTTTATATGGTCAACTGCTATTAGCTTTTAAGGTTAGATCAGGGGCTGGAGAGAGGACCCAGTAGTTAAGAAAGCTTGCTGCTCTTACTGAGAACCTGAGTTTGGTTCCTGGCATCCATGTTGGATTATTTTCTACTGTCAGACTCCAGTTCCAGGAGCTCTGACGCCCTCTTCTGAACTCCTTAGGCAACCACACATACATAACGTGTGTGCACATCTGTGCACACATTTTTTTTAAGTATTAGACAAAGTATTATCCCCCCTGAAGTTCCTTTGGTCTCTGCTCAAGGTAGCTGACTCAGCCGTTCTCTAGCTCCAGCCTGCGACCCCACAGTGAGCGACCTGTGAGCCTGAGGGAGGCCTGCTCAGGCTCTTGCCTCCTCCTAGTTCTAGGTCTTGTTCCTCAAGATTCAGGTGACACTTGCCCACACAATCCCAACTCCATTTCCTGGGTGTAATAGGGCCCGGACAAGTTTCTTCTCTGGGTCTGTCTGTCTAAGAGGAGACTACACCACTGGCCGTGACCTACAGGCAGGCATGGCAGGGGTGTGAGCATAAGCTGGACTCAGAATGCAGGTTCTAAAAGTGTGTGCCAGAATACAGTGGCACAATACTCAGAGATGCCTGAGAATTTGAAACTGGACACTGATCATCTAGTTGTACTTAGGAAGGAAGACAACAAATCTGATGAGTTTATAAGGACGGGGAAGCTTAGCTAGGCACGGTGGTGCATGCCTATAAACACAAAACTTGGAAAGTGAGGCAGGAGGATTGCTCTAAGTTTGATACTAGCCTGAGCTATGGAAGAGGCTATTCCACAAAACAAAGCATAACAGGCCGGGCGGTGGTGGCGCACGCCTTTAATCCCAGCACTCGGGAGGCAGAGGCAGGCGGATCTCTGTGAGTTCGAGACCAGCCTGGTCTACAGAGCTAGTTCCAGGACAGGCTCCAAAGCCACAGAGAAACCCTGTCTCGAAAAACCAAAAAAAAAAAAAAAAAAAAAAAAACCACCAAAGCATAACAGAACTGGTCAGTGCCATTCAGTCTGCAGAGCCATGCAGTGTCCAGTGTGATGTGGCCTCTCTGCACTGCCCTACTTGCCCCACCCCATGGGTTGGGCTTGGCGACCACAACATTCATCACCAGAGAAGGGAACAAAGAATTGCACAAGCGCCCTCCACCAAGCGGGTGGGAAACTTCTTGAAGCAAAAAGACTGACTCTAACATATTAGTAACCACAGTCAGTGTCCCAGTGTGGCAGGAAGCAGTGGGCATCTGTGGAAGGCAGGCAGCAGAGAAGGAAGGGAACACTAGTCTGCAGGCTCACCTGAGTGGCAGGCATATCCTTGAAGGGGACATGGCCATTAGCTAGTTCACATGCTGTGATCCCCACACTGTAGATATCAGACTTGGCATCATAACCCTGAAGATTCTAAGTCGGAAGAAAAAAGGCACAGGTGATCCATTTGCAGACCTGCTCTGAGGAGGTGAATGCCCGTCGCAGTCAGGACCAGACACTGACCACGCTCCTCACCTTCCACTGCAGGGAATTGCTGTGTGAGGAGAGCCAATGTCTGGTGCTGTTGCAAAATGAGCAGGCACACTGGCATGGGTGTGCCCGCTATGCACAGAGATCCAGAGCACCAAATATTTCCAGAACGTTCTCTATCTTTAGGGTGCTAAGTGTCCCTGAGGCAGACACTAGGGTCAGGTTGGGGACCCCACACATCCACAGCTGCCAGGAATGGGTGCTACAGCACACCTGGCCAACAGGGGCTCTTCCCTCCAGAACCTCTTACTCTACCAGAAACAGGGAGAAGCCCCATCCCAGCAAATTCCTGGGCTTCCTTAGGAAATTATGAGTGGGTGGGAGGAAGGGGCTCCTTGGGCCCAAGGACACAGACCTGCTGGAGAACTTCTGGGCTGAGCCACGGCAGGACCTTGACACTGTATTTTGGAAAATCATGGACTGCACGCTGCCGCTGCCCATGGCTGATCATGCTGAGGTTGCTGCGTAGACCGGACAGGTAGACCTTCCCATCCGTAGAAATCAGAATGTGGCTAGCCTTGACACTCCTACAGGGAGGTGGAGACAGTGTCACACACGGTCCTGATGCTACAAATCTGCAGTCTCCAAATATTAGACCTGGTCAGCTCTCACCCATATTGCATGCATATAAGTGCATCTCATACATACATAAAGGTATTTATGAATATTTTCAAACATACCTGAAAACAAGAAAGTAACATGCCCCATTCATGCACCATTAGGTTTTCTTTTTTAAGATTTATTTATTATGTATACAGTATGTACATGTATGTCTCCATGCCAGAAGAGGGCACCAGATCTCATTACAGATGGTTGTGAGCCATGATGTGGTTGATGGAAATTGAAATCAGGACTTCTGGAAGAGCAGCCAGTGCTCTTAACCTCTGAGCCATCTCTCCAGCCCAACATTAGATTTGTTTGTTCTGGGTTTTCAGACAGGGTTCTCTCTGTAATCCTGACTGTCCTGAAACCCACTCTGTAGACTAGGCTGGCCTTGAATTCACCTGCTTCTGCCTCCCAAGTGCTGGGATTAAAGGAGTGCGCCACCATACCCAGCCATTTGATTTAAACAAACAAACAAAAAAGGTTTCTTTTTATGTTTAATCATGAGCACATGTGTCTGTCTGTGGGTGTGTATGTGCATAAGGAGGCTAGAAGACAGTATCAGATCCCTGGAGCTGGAGTTGTAGTCAGTAGTGAGATACCAATGTAGAGTTGGGAACCAAACTCAAGTCTTCTGCAGAATTAGTAGACTCTCATAACCACTGAGCTGTCTCTCCAGCTTAAAGACTTATTTATGTTGGTTGTGTGTGGGGGAGTGGCTATGTGCATATATGCCTGCAGGGGCCCAAGTTGTCAGAGCTCTTGGATCTGGAATTACAGACAATTGTGAACCACCCAATGTGGGTGCTGAGTCCTCTGCAAGAGTGGTATGTACTCTTAACTGCTAAGCCATCTCTCTAGACCCTATGTTATTGTATTTTAAAACTTACTATGTGCCTAGAACCAAAGTGCCCTCTAAATTTGTATCTTTATATCCGCAGATTAGTGTAGCTCTCAAGCCTCATCAGAGAGGTTTCTTTGTGTCATGGATGATGACTAATGGCAAAACTGACAGCTGGTCAAAGTGCAGTTATGAGTGTCTAGGGACATCTGTGTCACTCTCCTCCTACCAGGGCTCCAGGACCATTGCAAAAAGAGGGATGGAAAGATGGTAAGAGCCAGAGGTAGAGCCAGGCAGTGCCTTTAATCCCAGCACTTGGGAGGCAGAGGCAGGTGGACCTCTGTGAGTTCGAGACCAACCTGGTCCATAAGAGCTAATTCCAGGATAGGGTCCAAAGTTACAGTGAAACCCTGTCTTGAAAAAACAAACAAAAAGAGCCAGAGGTAGGGAAGACCTGACCAAAACTGTCCTCTGGACACAACCTGACCACTGCACTCATGACCACACAGAAGGTGTGGCTGCCTGCATAGAACCCAAGAAGACTGAGCCAGTCAGCATTCTAGCATTTCGAGAGAAAGGGGCTCAAGAACCTCCACCCTTAACTGAGAGGTTGATGGCTTCTGGGGGAGGAAGAGTCAGTTTTATTTAACAGTGTAGCCCTTAGCATGTTGACCATGTTATGGTGGATGGGCCCAACCAGCCTGGAACTCATTATGAAATCTAGGCTGGCCCCAAAGACTGAATGCTCTGATGTCTGCCTCTTACAGGCATATAAAATAGACCAATGATTTTTTATCTGTTTGCTTTTGAGACAGGGTTTCTCTGTGTAGCTCTGGCTGTCCCGGAACTCACTATGTATACCAGGCTGGCCTTGAACTCAGATCTGCTCCTAATACTTTTACTTTCTGTTCTTGAGAGTGCATGGGTGTGCTTTAAATTTATCTAATCCTCTCTGTTAAGCAATTCACTCCTTTCTCACTCAGTGCTGACTTCAAGGGACCTACCATTTCCATTCTCTAGGGATAGACACTCAAGATACTTCTACTCAGTACAAATCTAACAGCAGTCAGCATGCAGCAGATGTCTGCATGCAGCAGATGTCAGCATGCGGGTCCACTGATGGCATATAGCCAGAGCTGATACGAGCCTGCGTCCATGCCCCTGACTGGCTGCACTGGGTACCATCCAGCCTCCTAACCACCACCAGTTACTCATAAAATGTGACATCATGTCTTTATCTGCAGTTCTCTGATCGCTAGGGCTCGGCCGTAACCTCCCATCCTGCCACCCTGCTGTTCTTCCCTTGTTCTGCCCGATCTCCTTGTTGCTCATGTACGTCACTCTGGCACACATTACTTTGTCATCATGTCATTTATGAGACAGAAGTCTTTAAAGCCGATCTAAGCATAATTATCATTTTCTTGTTTTATGCTTTTAAACGTTTAGTTCTTGTGTATCTAGGTCCCAAAACTGTCCCTCACACTGCCTTCTACGTAAGTCTGCAGTGGAGCTGGTGACATGGCTCACTGGGTAAAGGCACTTGCTGCCAAGCCTTACCACCTCAGTTTGATCCCTGGAACCAATGAAGTGAAAGGAGGGCTCCAGTTCCATTGTCCTCCCCCACTATGAGCTGGTTTTCCTGACAAAACCACTAAGCAATCTGTCTTTGAGTTGGCCATGAGCCTACTCTGAGGCATATAGGAGTAAGGCAGGGGTCAGGGATCAGGGGACAGTGGTCCACAGTAGATATATCTGTCACACAATAAAGATCAAGTGACTTCAGCACTAATGACTGTCCCCCGAGTGGCAAGCTCAGAATCCAGATCCTTGATTCTGAACTCCACCTTCACTAGGAAAGGGTGAAGTGGCTGGGAACACACCTGTGCACATAGCCCATGTGGTGGATGTAGTCCAAGGCCTTCAGCACCCCCTGCAGGATGTATGCAATTGCCAGCTCATTCATGCCGTCCATGAAGTGTGTGCCAATGAGATCCTTTGCAGAACCTGAAAAGGATGCCAAGGGTAACAGGAGAAAGAAAATGGCACAGAAGGAAGTGCCAGGTGTCCTAGAACCCTTCCCACTCACCATATGCCATGAATGATGTGACGACCCACAGCTCATTGTCTGAGATGAAGGTGGCTCGATATGGCACTATATTGGGATGGCTGAAGAGTTTAGAGACATGAAGCTCCCCCTGAAAGCAACGGCAAAGCTGAGTCAGGGTCACGAATGGCATTCAACATGAAGATGGCAGCGGGACAGTGTGGAGACCTAGTGTCTTCTGGATGCTCTCCTCAGAGTCCTTCCAGTGTAGGAAGGCCCACCGTGCCTGGGGAAAGTCACCTGATTTGCCCACTCGGGCTTTTGGGTGGCCCTGCCAGCCACCAACACTCACGAGGCTCAAAAAGTAACCCTTCACCATGCAGGGTCACTGCTGTCAACACAGTGAGTCAGCCGCCTCAGAGATGACCAAAATAAAGCAGTGGTTGAAGACTTGGGAAGTGGTTCGCCTAATCCCAGGTCAAGGCTTACACTTCATTCTAAGACAAGAGTACAAACAATCCCAGCCTGGGTGCTGAGGCAGGAGGACTGTAAGTATGAGGACAGGCTGGATAACAGTGAGATGGTATCTAAAAACAAATACCATATACATCAAAGTATAAGAGTTGACCGAACTAATGGACAAATGAAACTATGGAATACAAGGAGACATTTCCGAGCACCTTGACTGGGGTCCCCTTCCCCAGAAATAGGTGTGTGAAACTTTTTTTTTTTTTTTTTTTTTGGTTTTTCGAGACAGGGTTTCTCTGTGGCTTTGAAACCAGCCTGGTCTACAAGAGCTAGTTCCAGGACAGGCTCCAAAACCACAGAGAAACCCTGTCTCGAAAAACCAAAAAAATATATATATATGTTATTTATTGATTTTTAATGAACTCTACATTTTTCTCTGCTCCCCTCCCTGCCTTTCCCCTCCTCTTCAACCCTCTGCCAAGATCCCCATGCTCCCAATTTACTTCCATTTCAATAGAAAAAGATCTTGTCTTTTTCTATTTCCCATGTAGATTAGATCCATGTATGTCTCTCTTAGAGTCCTCATTGTTGTCTAGGTTCTCTGGGATCGTGAATTGTAGGCTGGTTTTCTTTGCTTTATGTTCAAAACCCACTTATGAGTGACTACATATGATAATTGTCTTTCTGGATCTGGGTTACCTCACTCAAAATGATGTTTTCTAGCTCCATCCATTTGCCTGCAAATTTCAAGATATCGTTATTTTTTTCTGCTGTGTAGTACTCCATTGTACCACATTTTCCTTATACATTCTTCAGTTGAGGGACATTTAGGTTGTTTCCAGGTTCTGTATATGACAAATAATGCTGCTATGAACATAGTTGAACACATGTCTTTGTGTCACAATTGAGCATCCTTTCAATATATACCCAAAAGTGGTATTACTGGGTCTTAAGGAAGGTTGTTTCCTAATTTTCTGAGAAATCGCCACACTGATATCCCAAAGGGGCTGTACCAGCTTTCACTCCCACCAGCAATGAAAGAATTTACCCTTTACCCCATATCCTCTCTAGCATAAGTTGTCATCAGTGTTTTTGATCTTGTCCATTCTTACAGGTATAAGATGGAATCTCAGAGTTGTTTTGATTTGCATTTCTCTGATGACTAAGGATGTTGAACATTTCCTTAAGTGTCTTTCAGCCATTTTAGATTCCTCTG